>NC_045541.1:40077768-40227768 GCF_009769535.1 Thamnophis elegans
AAGCTCCGTCTGGAACCTTAAAGGGTCCATAAGTTGCCTGGGGCGGAACCACCTGGTCGGTTCCTCCTCCCTACGGTGGGGGTTTGGCCTCCGGAAGTCTAGCCTCAGTAGGCAGTGGTCTGACCACGACAGGGGTATGATCTCATTACCCCTCAGACCAAGATCACAAATCCACTGCTCTGAGAAGAATACGAGGTCGAGTGTGTGACCTGCTGGGTGGGTTGGGCCTCGGATTACCTGGGTCAAACCCATGGCTGTCATGGAGGCCATGAACTCCTGCGCTCCATCAGAGTGTTCACCAAGCGAAGGCAAATTGAAGTCCCCCAGAACCATGAGCCTAGGGAACTCAATTGCTAGCTCGGCTACCGACTCGAGGAGCGAGGGGAGGGCTGCTGCAACGCAGTTGGGAGGCAGGTACGTTAGCAGCAGACCCACTTGACCCTTGAGGTCCAACTTCACCAGCAGGGACTCACACCCGACAAGCTCCGGAGCAGGGATCCTACGAGGTGCTGGAATGGTGTCATCTAAAGATGTTCACCTGTACTAGAGAAGTTTTCTTCAAGCCTTCAAACCAGGGAAACTTTTCAGATAGGCACTTGGATGTAGAGACATAGTTCACCATGCTTTCCAAAAGTATTTAGAAATAGGGAGAGTTATAGCTGACTTATTTGGCCTTTAAAGAACAATGAAGCCATGCATTATCTATCAAGAAATGTGTTTCTCAGAATAAGTGTTATTTGATTCTTTTGTCTTTCTTTATTAATAATAGTCTGCATTCACAATAATTCAGGAAGCTGCAAACTTTTAATTCACACTCACTTAACCTCACATAGACTTCCTGTTTCCCGCAATTTGTCAGTGTGGGTTACCTGAATTGATAGCCTCACATATATAAACTAGATAGGCAGTTATCCTAATTGATAATGATTGCTTTCATAGAAAAGAGACAGGGAAGTCTTTCTAAAAGCTTCCAAATGTTGTCTTCTCATTGTATGTTCAATTAAGATTGTGTTGTAAACATGATGAAGTCAATCTCAGCGAAGTATTATTGTTTACAGAAAACTCAGAATGCCTCTTTATTTTCTTTTATTTAAAAAAACCATGAGTTTTGAAAGCATCTTATATATTTAAATATAATTATATATTTGTAATGAACATTTTCATTCCTATTATTGTTATCGTTCATCTAGCATGCCAGGAATTTCTTTGGTCTTGTCTCATTTTAACTATTCCTTTTTCCCATACCTATTGTTTTTTTGCTCCTAAGGAATACTGAAAGGATCCCAAATTTTCATAGTCAAATGGGAATTATGGGAACATCAGTGTCCCTTTTCTCTGTAAATGGAAGCCTCCATTTAAGCAGACAACTGAAAACAAAGAGAGATGATCATAAAACTACTTAAATAACAGGTTAGGGCATTATGATTTATTGTTATTGTATGTCCACTAATCATGTGTCACAAACAATGTTGGGCATTTTTTTCTTCATGATTTCCTACCCCAAAAATTTGGTAATTATGAAGGTAATGTTGAATGATGAATGAAGCACGCAACTGCTGATGTTTAGAAGTAGGTTGTTGTGAATTATTCGAAACTAGACAAACCAAATTCTAAGTCCTTATGGCATTTATCTAGCACTCCAAGAACTGGGGTCTTTGTTGACTTCTTCATTTTTGCAATCTGTTTCCAAATCTTTTCCAGTTCCTTGTCTTCAACATTACAGTCTTTTGCAATGGTTACATCAATAAATTAAACATTTACCTCCCCCAATGATAGAATATACATATATTGCTCTGTTATTTCTATGGCTTTATTTGTGATTTCATGTTTCCAGTAATTCTTATCGACTGTGAATCCCTGCTCTTTACATAAATGCCAGTGTAATATCTTTCCAACTCAATCATGATTTTCTGTGTAATTAGTCTGTGAGCTTTTTGCTGCATCCAGTTATCTTATGGTGAACTGTTTCATCTATATCTCTGCACCATCAGTATTTACTATCCAAACTGATCTTTTGTATTTTTGCCATTATGACATTTGCACATCGAGCTTTTTTGTTTGAGGGGCAGTGGAAAACATTCCTTCTGTTTTGTTTGTTAATGTATCCTTTTTAAGCGATTGCTTGTTCTGAAACTGCCTGAATTTCTGCCAGTATCTTTTGAAAAATGCCTATGGAGCACTTTGCTTTTCCCAATTTTCTAATTTCATTCCAAGCTGTTGCTTTTTATAGTCATATTTGGAGTCCATTTTTGCAAATAGCCTTTCTTTCTGATATTCTTCCAAAAAAAAAAAGTATCCTGAAAGAGTGCAGAAAGCATATAGTCTTCAACATAGGACCATGAATTTTACAATGGACCCATCCTTAAAGTTACAACTCTAGCAACTATCCTAGCAGTCATATGAACACACAAAAACACACACACACATACACACATGCCAACTGACTCTCATGTACAAAAATTTCAGGATCTTGTGATCATGTGAGTGTGATCTTCCCATGTAGCTTCCAACAACCCACGTTTACTGGGGAAGCCAGAGTCTCTAATTACTGTGTGTTTTGCTTAACACTCAGAGTAAAAATGTTCATAAAATTGGGTCTGGTCATGTGAAAACTCACTGTACAACTGCACCAATTTATGAGGAAAGAGTATTCCTGAGTGTTACTAAATAAAGGCTATCTAGAATAAAGTAAGATTTATGTTATAATCAGCTGCTGAGAATCTTCATGGAAAAAGATATTAATTTTCAGTGGTATATTTTATAAATGCATAAGCTTTCAGGATGAATATGTACGAGTTAGGCTAGTGACCTTAGAAACATTAGACTGACAAACGTTTAGAGGTATTTTCAAAACATGCTAAATCACAACAAACCACAATGGCGTCATACAGTACACTAAGCCATAATGTGATTTGCTTTTTTCAGGTTTATGTTCTTGTATGAGATCAGTCCACATAGCTTGTTGATCCATATTTTGTACTTTGAAAGTTGTTCCCTGAACAAGTATGTGTGAAATTGCCTTCAAATTCTCTGTTGTATTTCAAAAGATCATATTTATTTCATTTATGAAGTTGAGAACACTTTAAGCATACAAATATCAGAAATAACTGGAAGAGTTTTTTAAAGGTGTAACTTTTTAATAAAGAAATATAGAATACACAAAAACAGATTAAAAAACACAACACCCCACCAATGAATTAACTGAAGTATGGGAGGGCTGATATATTTAAATCAATAAAGAAAATAGTTATAAAATGTAATGCCAAAACAAAAATTAAAATTAAAATTAAATAGTGTTAAACCCAGAATTAAGATACTAAAGTAATATAAACACCTAAATATGTTCACATACTTACCCATCACATCATAATGATATATAATTGTGCACAGACATTCATCTATTCTTGTAAAATACGGAGAAATCTATACCACAGGGAAATATATTGTGTCTTTTTTTTATTTCTGGACAAAATAACGGTTTCCAAAATGGATTAAATAACACATTCCTTGACTTCAGTCTTTAATGTCCAGGATATAGTACTTTTTCCAATCTCTCAGTATAATTCTCTTGGCAATTCCACATGCCCCATATATCCAGTCAGGCAGAACCTTTATTCAACACACACTATGATGTCATTGCACAAATGATGTGAATTATGTAATTTCTGTCATTGCACAATGATAGATGACATGGGTGTCTCCTCTTCAAATTATAACTTTGAACAGGAGTGGGCAGTTATGCTCCCTTTATGAACTATGGACTTCAAATTCCAAAAATTCCTTAGCCAGCCATGCTGTTTGGGGAATTCTGAGAGTTGAGGTCCATAGGTCATAAAGGAGCCAGATTTTCTCCCTTTGACTTTGAAGGTACTATTAGAATGTGATGTGAAGAGCTTTGGAGTCATGATAGAATTGGATGACTTTTCTTATGCTCTCAATGTATCCTTTCCTTCTTACATCTGATTTTGGGTAGGAATCCTAGAATAGCAATAGTAATAGCACTTAACTTATATACCACTTCACTGTATTTTATAGCCTCCTCTAAGTGATTTACAGAAAATATTGTTCTCACAATCTGGGTCTTCATTTTCCAACCTCGGAAGGATGGAAGACAGAATCAACCTTGAGCCAGTGAGACTCAAACTGCTGGCAATTGGCAGAGTTAGCCTGCAATACTGCATTCTAAGCACTGTGTCACCACAACTCTTTCCTGTGCCCAGCACAGCTCTTTTAATAATATATCAACAGGAAATGCATTTGAATAATTTGAATGTTCACTGTTGACATGGAAGGATCATGTTCTAAAAAATAAAATAAAAGCTACAGGGCAAATGAGGATTCTTCGAAATATATGTTCCTTTACATTACACCTGTTTGCTGAACATTCTACTAAGCTTGATTTCTAAAATCCTGTTCTGGCAAAAAAACCAAACAAACTATATTTTCTTTGATATGAAACCTGATGATAATCATGTGCTGTTTTAGAGATGTCTGGATGATACCCACAAGAAACCTTCTCTGTGGCTGCTCCAGCCCTCTGGAACGATCTCCCCTGGAGATCCGGACCCTCACCACCCTTCCGGCTTTCCGCAAAGCCACTAAGACCTGGCTGTTCTGGCAGGCCTTGGGCTGATGAAATCCCGCCCCCACGTAAACTGTTGCAACTGTTGCTCTGTTTTAACTTGCCTGTTTTTTGTTTGTATTCCCCTTCCCCCCTGCTTGGTTAGCCGCCCTGAGTCTCTCGGAATAGGGCGGCATACAAATGGAATAAACATTTCAAACATTTCAAACAAGTTTGTGTCAGTTTAGCTGACTGCTCATTGGCGTTGTTTCCTTCCTCAATACAATTCAGTTCATTTTATTTATGCCAAATGAGACAAAGATCGTTCTCTGCTCAAATAAAGATTTTGATATTATTTTGCTACAATTCCATAGTTTCTCTCTCGCTCCCCTCCTCCATGCCTCCGCCACTTCAACACACTTATTACATTAGTTGACTAGGTTATCTATAGGTGGTGTTCTGCAGAGGAAAGGAAGTGGGGAAAGGACTGATTTGAATTAACCCTGGAGTTTTGTTTCTCTGGATCTCTCAAACAGAACCCCACTTTATCATATAATGAACAATATCACAATCTGAAGAAACCAATTTACATGTCGACTCGGATCATGAAGACTTTGTGGTTCCTGAAAATTGAAGTAGGGATCAATAATTGTTATTACAGGCCCATTTATAATACAGATGTCCTTAGAACCCATTTTAATACAGATGTCCTAAAGCCAAAGAGAAAGTATGCTGATTACATGATGGGAAACACGTGGGATTTTTCCACTTATATTGAAGTACTAATTCAATTCATTTCATAAAGGAGCTGGTCCGTCTGATCAACTCAATCCAGTTGTCAGTGGTCTTCATAATTCAGGGCAATGGATGGGAAAACCAATGATTTGTTCTGATCCTTTCCTCTCCCTCCCTCCCTCCCTCCCTCCCTCATAGTATTCCTCCTTCCCTCCCTCATGGTACCCATCAATTTATCCCAGGATTTTTTTTATAAAGAATATAAGAAAGTTATTTTAATAAAAAATGGAAAATAGTACTGTCTCAACTCAGTTCCATCTTCACTCAATGTAGTTCTGTAGTAATGACTTGCAACTCTTATTTGTTTTGTTCTGACTTTAGCAGAGGGTAAGTTGCTCTCAATTTGACCCACGACCAGGCGAACTGAAAGTGGCGATAGTGAGAGGCTCCACCCACACACCCGACGCTTCTGCACATGCGCAGAAGTAAACCGGTAATTTAAAAAATGGAAACCCACACTGGACTTTATTCTACTATTACATTAGCAATACCACTAATTCTGGCATGATCTTCTAATACTTTTTTTAAAATTTAGCTTATATGAATAACTGAATGAAAATAAGAACAAGGGGGTAAAATGATAGCAGTGTTCAATATTTAAAGAGTTTGCCACAAGAAGAGGGAGTCAAGTTATTCTTCAAAAGCACCTGAGGGTAGGACAAGAAGCAATGGATGGAAACTAATGAATGAGAGAAGGCAACCTAGAATTGAGGAGAAATTTCCTGCAGTTTGAACAATTAATTAGTAGAACAACTTGCCTCCAGAAGTTGTGAATGCTCCAACACTGGAAGTTTTTAAGAAGATGTTGGCTAACCATTTGTCTGAAATGGTATAGGTTTTCCAGCCCGAATATGTGGTTGGACTAGAAGACCCTCCAAGGTCCCTTCCAACTCTGTTATTCTGCTCTGTTCTGACTTGTCCTAGTATAAACATTAGCAATGCCAGAAAAATTCTGGCATTATCTTCTAAATATATATTTAATTCGGTTTACATAATAGTATCTGAATAGATTCTCTGGGCAGTTAACAAAACAAAGATAAAAATATGAGTTGTACCTTAATTACAAACGGTTTCCTAGAATTACAAGATTGTTCCACATATGAAGCAAGAAATAGCCAGCTTTGGGCAGGACACATCTGTCATAGCATTTCTTTTGAGGAGTGATGGATAGGAGGAACAGAAGAAGGCTGGTATACAGCAATTTAAGGGCGATTTGTTTTGGGGGCCAGAGACTGGGGGGAAGCAGGTAAGCCAAGTGAGAAAGTCTTACTTGTAAATAAGCATGGTGATGGTATCTAAGGGTATAAAGCACCTGAAGGCAGGACAAGAAACATGGATGAAACTAATCAAGGAGAGAACCAACCTAGAGCGAAGGAGAAATTTCCTGACAGAACAATTAATCAGTGGAAAGGAAGAATCAGGCATATAGAGGAGGAGGAAGAGGTGGTGGAGGAGGAGGACACTCCAAGTTTTTGCCATATTCATCCTATAAGATCCCTACAGATTTTGTCCCAACTGAAATTTGGAGCAATCAGAGCAACATATTGAGAATGATTTAACTCAACTTGGCAAACCTGTTTTGTAAAACAGAATGCTGTTTCTGTTTGTGTGGGCACTCTTCATATCAGTCTGGTAGGATCCAACATTGGAAAATTACAGTGTAAACATGCTGATGAGGAATGGATCAACACAGAGAGATAGTTCTTTCTTCATTACGCCTGCTGAACACTTGGAAGGAAGACCTGTTACTCACTGGTCTCCGGGCTGAAAGAAAAAAGGAGCCTCTAGCAGCACCTCTAAATTCATGTTGTCACACTTTGGGGACAATGAAGTAATGGGACTAAAAATGAGCGTAGGCTATAAGCATGGCAGATTGGCAATATCCCATATGGCTTGTGATAGGTCAGTGTACCTTCCATTTATAAATCAGCTGTCCTGGGCAGAGCCCTTGATTTATACACTTTCCGGTATTAAAATATCCTGCTTCCAATATAAATACATCCTTCCATAAATTTACAAATGAGGTTTACCAAACAGACCAAAGTGATTTTCCCCTGCCCGCACTTATCCACTGTTCCATGCGCAACCAGCTTAATGATCACTTTTCTGAGCTCTGGAGCTCATCAATACTTAGACTGGCATGGAAGCAGCTAGGAGGCTACTCTGTTAATGAAATGTTAATGACTGAATTAGACCTGTAATAATCGAGGTAGGGTATACTGCTGTGAAGCCATTAGCATCAGCAAAGCCTGCTGAGGAAAAAAAAACCGAATAATGCACCATAAGAAACTTTTTTTTTTTACTTCTCAGAAAAAATATGTTATGCAACTATATATACCGGTAGGTGTTGATGACCTAGAGGTAAAATGTTTATACAGTATGGAAGCTGGCCGACTCTCACTTAAACAACCAGATAAAACACAACAGTTGGTATTAATATATACAGTTTCCAATTTTGTATAGCACAGCTTGTATTGAGAATCATTACTATCTCTGGGACTCATTTGTATATAATAGTAATAGAACTATACTTGCAATCCTCCTAACTACAGATGGATAATTCCCAGGAGTCAGACTTAGAACTAAGGTCTGTAAAGCTGAGTTGTTTCACTAAACTTGGTAACCAATGTGTTGTCAGTTTAATCCTTACCTAATTTGTTTCAGAACCTCTTGCAACCAACAGCAGCAAAAGAATGGAGTACAGGTAGTCCTCGACTTACAACAGTTCATTTAGTGACCGTTCAAAGCTACAACAGCACTGAAAAATGTGGCATATGATCGTTTTCACAGTTACGACCTTTGCAGCATCCTCATGATCATGTGATCAAATTCAGATGCTTGACAACTGGTTCATATTTATGACCGTTGCTGTGTTCCAAGATGACGGGATCACTTTTTGCAACCTTCTGAAAAGCAGTCAATGGCGAAGCCAGATTCACTTAACAACCAGGTTACTAACTTAACAACTACAGTGATTCACTTAACAACTGCTGTAAGAAATATTGTAAAATGGGGCAAAACTCACTGAGCAAATATCTCACTTAGCACAGAAATTTTGGGCTCAATTGTGGTCATAACTCAAAGACTACCTGTACTTTAAAAAAGTCTAAATAGAACAGGATGACATTTTGAGGCAAAACTATCTTTTATGGCAGGCTCAAGTTTGCCAAGTTTCAGGTTAATAGTTTTAGAGCTTCTTGTGTTGACTATCTTTATACGATAATTTAAGAAGAGATATATTGAATCTCTGTGGACTTCAAAATTATATGTCTTTTGATAAGGAAACCATCTTCAGAAAATTTGAGATGTAATCTATTTTGGAGGAAACCATCTTTGATTAAATCCTGCTTTGATTCAAACAGTTTCTCAATGTGTCCAGATCATGCCAATTTGATCTGAGATATATCTGAAGCTGAATTTCATTTTTTAGATATTTACTCTGAGTAAGGCATTGACAGCCCAGAAGGTAGGAGGAGCAGAATTCTTTCCTTTTCTTCTTTCCTTCCCAAGTTTAATTTTTGTAAAAAAAAAAAAAAAAAAAAAAAATCCTTACCACCACTCAAAATGGGAAATTAATACATTTAGGCATCACTTTGGGGCTGGACAACTGAGATCAAAAGACAGAAGGAGTGAAAAGAATATGATCTCTTGATAATACAATAGGGGCCATGAAATATCACCTGGATCTTAAACAGATAAGTTCTATGTTCATTGAAAGGGCATTGGCAGACAAAAGCATTGTTTCTATAAAACAGCTGCAGATAATCTGGGAACTCAGAATAGCTTGTGTCTCCCTAAAGCTTTGGTAGTGGCCTCAATGGCCTCCAACAACCACAATATAATATGTAATAAGAAAGAGAACTATGCCTGAATATTGGATGATATTAAACGTATTTAATTGTGATTACATTAAACCATTTTGGTTCTCTTTGCTTAATTCTTGTGGTCCTGCCACCTTTTTTTGCAGACTGCTGCTAAAAGAAAAAGCTGGAGATCAGTTCATGAGAGTTGGCTGTGACTCAACCCAGATGAGTAAAAAAAATATTTATAGAAAAGGATCTGCATTTTTAATACTTCTGTCTCTTAGGTCACTGCTAGGGTGAAGATCTGAAAGAGGAACTAAATGGAATTTTAAACATCACCTCTCTACTCCGTCCACAAAGTGCACAAAAGGCTACCGTGTACCTCAGCATGAAGCAAAGGAAGGAAAGATCATTTAAATTAAAAGGAAAGTAAATATTAAGCAAATTTAACATCATTTAAGTGAAGAATAATAATATTCTGATATAGATATTTAATGAAGGAATATCCATGGGAGAAATTTGTTTTTTGTGTACCTGAGACCATTCATTCATTCATTCATTCATTCATTCATTCAGTCATTCATTCATTCATTCATTTTCTATAGCCACTCAACTCAACTAAGTGACTATATGGTTTCTGATAACTTTACAGGCTTTACTTTTTTTCCTCTTATGCTTGGTGAACCTTAATTGTGCGAGTGACGCAGCCTAACATTTTTTCTTCATTTTCAGCTAATAACTTTCCTGAGATCTGTACAAAATGTGTCATGCTCTCTACAAATTGCTTGTCAGCTCTGCTGTTTTTTCTTCCTTTTGATGTTTTCTTTTTTTTTTAAGAAAAAAGACTTGTTCCTCAAAGCTTTTGTCAGCTCTCTTAGTGAAATTGCTCTTGGTTTTTGAAATTGCTTGGAACTTTTTCTCTTATAGTACTGTTGACTGAAAAGTGAATCAAACCTTGAGATGAAATGGCTAGGAAGACAAGGTTGAAGGTAAACTATAATATTGGACAAAGGAAAGTGTTGTAGATGAGTCATGCTAATAGCGTACACCCCTCTTTGTGATATTTCCAACATTGGCAGAGCAGGAGAGCAAATTGGCAAAGGACAGAAAAATACTAAGGGTCCTGTGCAGAGCATCACTTCATTACAATGGCATCAACAGAGTTCTAAAACAATGCCTTTCAGTTTCCTGCCCCCCACCCCAAAGTGATTTTTAGATCATTAAAGGCATATATATATGAGCCTAAGAGAGGTATGGCTTTCTCCTGTAATTTAACCTTACTTCTGGATTCTGAAAGCCTATTAAGCTCAGTGAGTAATGCCAGTTCATGCCCACAGCACTGCCTACTAAAACCAGTCTTTTTTGCCCTGGATTTCATTTCCCCTTGAAGATGATTCTTAAGGACTGTAATTTGTAATCAGACAGAACATAGCAAATTAAGCACTCCATTTGTATGTGTAAGATACATGTTTGCCTCAGAAAAACAACAATTTTTTAATCTTTCTGTTAGAGCTGTCAGTAGGAGGGCAACGTGTATAAGTTGCACCTACACCTGCGTTCGGTTCACTCAAAGTGCACTCCCCCTTGAAGCACAGTCTATCTGGCTCTGACCAATTGGAAAATAATACACCCAAAGCAAAGTTTGCATATGAGCAAGATTCTTTTTAAAGGCTTTCTTTATGAGGAACATCAGCCCCAGGAAGTGTCAATTGCATTGGTTTAGTTTGACAGCTGTTACATTATATTTAGTGTTATGTCTACAGCATTCCACCTGAATCACTTTTCAGTCACTAATGATCAATTTTCTCATGAAGATCTGAAGGGGGAAAATATGGAATTATATGGGTGGGTGGCTAAACAGGAACTCTACCTCCCACTGAAACCTCTGAAACATTCCAGCAGAAAATAAAGCCAGTTATTCTGCTAAAGAGGAGATAGTCACCTGATTGGCCAGATTAAAAATGTGCGTGTAAGTGTGGAATAAAGAAAGATGAGGAAATATATGAATATATGTGAAGACCAAAAGCAAAGACATAGGACAAAACATCTGGGTCCAGAAGGCAATGTCCTGAGAAGAAGGATTGGATGGCAGCTTTCCTCTAGATTTAAGATCACATCTGGATTCCATAGCTTGATTCTTCAGGTAGAGAATTCAATCTAATCTAAAACAGGTTGCAAACCTCCATCTGGATTAACCACTTCCCAACAACAGAAAACAGAACAATCATTGTTCTGGATTAAAATTCAGTTTTTTATCCCAATATAGCATTCTCAGTAGTTAGTGACATCATATTACTTGCACACTCTAGTTTCAATTCAGACTGTTTTAACATTCTTTTACACTTAATTTACAGAATAATAGAATAACAGAGTTAGAAGGGACCTTGGAAGTCTTCTAGTCCAACCCCTGCTCGAGTAGGAGACTTTATACAACTTCAGACAAATGACGTTCCAATATCTTTTTGAAAACCTCCAAAGTTGGATGACCCACAACTTCTGGAGGCAAATTGTTCCACTGATTAATTGTTCTCACTGTCAGGAAATTTCACCTTAGTTCTAGATTGGTTCCTCCTTCATTAGTTTCCATCCATTGCTTCTTGTCCTGCTTTCAGCAGCTTTGGAAAATCACTATCATATTACCCCTAATTCTTCTTTTCATCAGATTAGACATATCCAATTCCTGCAAACCATTCTTCATTTGTACTTATTTCAGTTATCCTTGCTTGTTAGACATTGTTTAAACATTTGATAAGAGACATGATCTATGCACTTAAAAATATAGCCAAATGCAGCACTTAACTTTCTCAGACAGAAGTTCTTCCTTGAGCAAAATTGGGATTTTGCATCCTCTCTGTAGCTTCTTGTACATCCTCCAAATTAGTTCTGCTAAATATTTTCTGGAGGGGGAATGGATGGAAGGGCTGGGAGGGAGAGCAAAATGGTAAATTGTATGAATGCAATATTGGAATCTGTAGGACTATTTGTTTTCTACTGCACCACAAACTTCTCCTCCAGGAAAGGTGATTAGAAAGCACCAATGTAAACATTTCATAACTTGCGATAAAAGGAATCTTGGGCACTGTTAGTCTTTACTCCATTGTACAACAATGTGAAACATTTTGGTGGTTTTTGTTGCTGTTAGGGACATGGGAAATGCTAATGGAAAGACACCATCATTTGTCCCTGCTGGAAATCCCTCTGATATTGCAATGCATCATTACGCTTGATAAATCCTAGAAACCTTGGAAAGACAAAATATGTACAGCTGGTTGTTAAGCATATGTGATATGTTTTGTGTTGTCACTGGGCAACAGAAAGTGTTTTGAAACCAAGTTTATCTGTTTCCAAAATCTTAACTTTCCAAAAGACAGAAGGTGTTTTATTGTGATTGTTGTTTGTTCAATGACTCCTAACTAGCACGGAGCTTAAATTTGTTTTGGTTTGTATTTTTCTATAAACAGATCTAATTTGCACTGCCCAAAATTGTATGTAAATTGAACCACAATTATCTTTCAGCTTAGCACTTCTCTGAATTTTGTATTGCAATCCTCTGATGAAAAATATGTACCCAAATGCATATTATAAAGTGTGCATCGAAGAAAATTAGGAAAAATGGTGTGCTCTGCTCTGCAAATTGGGCAGAATGTGCTTCAAAAAATGTGAGCATTATAGAAAGCAAAATAAATTTACTATCTCTGATCACAGCCAATCATTATGCTTTAGTTACTGACAGAGATTGAACTTCTTTTATACTAACTCAAGTATTCTGTGTTGAAGTTAGAAAGATAGCAGGTTTATATAATAATGTTGATTATTCAATAGCCAGATGTTAGCCCCAATTGCTTGGTTTGTCTGTTCCTTGCTGCCTAAATCGAGGTAGAGCAAGGATGTCAAACTCTCAGCCTACAGGCCATCTGCATCACACACTGGCCACACCTATGGGCAGTTTAGAGAAGGGGGGAAAAGTCACAATATATCATGTGATGCTGCCATGATGATGCAAGTTTGACACCGCTGAGATTATTGATTTTAGTAACTCCTGTCTCTGGAAAAGAGCTTGCCTGCAACATTTCCTTCACGGGAGACTGTCTCAAAGGTGCTTTTTTCAAATGGCAAATGGCCTTTCCTGGTTTTTCCTTCCATCTTCCATCCTGCCAGAGCCAATGAAGTTTTTTGGATGAGAAGCAAAACATCTTCAAGGAAAAAACAAAGAAAGAAAGTCCAGTTGCCTTTCAAAAAACACCTTTGAGACAACCATATCCTGGATGGCTGAGAATCTCCATAGACACTCACAGGAGACTGTGTTTCCTGTCTCCCATGAGTCATAGTACAATTAATCATCAGGGGATTCTTCAGAGATAGTCAGGACTTGGGACAACATATTCTACCGAATAGGTTATAACAATTTTATCCAAGCCACATATGACTGCCTTGCTAAAATATTGAAAGTAAAGATAGAAATAGATGCTGTCATCAGCAGGGTCTCAAGGCGTGGATAAGCAGAAATCATGCCATATCAGAGGAATAAAGTTATGTGATTATTGATGGCTACACCTTGTACTCATCTGTTCTGTCATCCATCTTAAGTTATGGTGCTATTGGTATGGTGTCCATGAGTAGAGCTTTATCAGTAACAGCATTCTAATTATGCTACTCACACCCAAGGCATACTCAGCTAATCTCCATGCTAACTTCTTTCAGAAACCTCATAAAGATAAATTCATAATATTTTGAAAGAGTATAAAGATTACTTTGTTCATTCAGGGGGGTGGAATAGGTTCCTTCAAGTCATTCTTGACTTCTGCCAATTGCCTGGACAAGTCCCTGCAGTTTTCTTGGCAAGATTTCAGAAGTGGTTTTCCCTTGCTTGCTTCCTAAGGTTAGAAGAGAGTCTGGTCCAAGTTCATCTAGGTAGCTTCATGCCTAAAGTGGAATTAGAACACACTGTCTCCTGATTTCTAGCCTGGTGCGTTAACCAAACTGATTCTTGTTCACCAAAGCTTTTATAGGATAACATCTACGCCAGGACCAAATTATCTTTTAGATGCACTGATATAGTGATTTGCGCAGTAAAGGGAGAGAGATACAATTGTTTGTATAGCATCATGGAATTTTCTTGCAACATTTTTTGGAAGTGCTTTCCTCCTAAAGCTGAAATAAATGATTAGCCTAGAAGTTATGATCCCATGTTTCTAGTTCAAAACCTTTAAGCACTATTTGAAACTGGCTCTTAATAAAGTATTTTTTTTACACAATAAACTTCATTCAATTTGTAAGCATTGCTGGCTTTATAGTGCTGGTTTTTAAACTCCCCCCTCTGTTTTGAAATTCTCTCCTAAACTGCTATACACTCCTCTGAAATAAAAAGTAATATAGAAATACATAAATAACTTATAAATAGCTAACTTTTTGAACTATTGCTCGACTGTAGAGTTACAATAAAGGCATTTCTCTATGAGTGACCCAGAATACAGAGGTTGGATAAGATATAGATTCAAATTCCCATTCAAATTCCAGCTTTGTCATATTATACTAAGCTCAAAACATAGTAAGAGGCCAAAATGGGGTACGGTAATAATATGAATGCTAATAAGCATAACGGAAGAAGGAATTGATGTAAATATGATCTAAACATAATCTAACTAATCTTAAATTAATTGTTTGTTTCTTTATTTTAAATTGATGTGCATCATTAGCTTATTGTTAACCCTTTGCCTCCAAATCTCCTAATTATTGCCTCAGCAGATTCCTATAGAGCACTAGGGACAAAATAATGTTTTGAATTGTTCCATTCTTAACTGCTCAAGTGATGAGAAATAGTCATCCACTATTATTATCTAAAATGATCTTGGCAAAAAAAACCAAGCTAGAACTACTGTAGAAAATTACTTCAGTCCTTCTTATTAAGATGCTTCAGAAAGCCTGTGGCATTAAACTCCCCTGAGAAATTCAGAGACCCAAAAGGAAAATTACATTTCCCCCCTGCTTCTTCCCCACAGAACGTATCTGTCAGGAAGACCAGGCTGATTCACACCCTAAATCCAGATAGAAATGGGTCATAATAATCTGTGAACATCTGCAATTGTGCCAATACTGCTTTCTTCAAGTTCCACCCAAAAGTATTTGTGATTGATTGCTAATTGTCATGAGACTCTGCAGTGAGGGAAGTGTTGTTTTTTTCAGGAATGGATGCATTATTACTTCCATGACACAAAGATGCACATATCATTCTCTGGATCAATCACATCTCTTCATCTCAATTAGCTTCAATAAACCAACATAGGCAAAGATCAAAATAATACTTTATTTGTGTGCTGAGGTCTCAGAAATTGAAAGTGATCTTTTATAACTGGACTAAATTGTACACTGGACCTTTTAAGAGATATTATCTTAAAGCCGGGGTGCAAAACAACATGAAGATGGATAATATTACCTTCAAAGCATCTTTTGATTTTCTCACAGCAAGCTACAGGAGGTATCCAATATGAAATTGCATCTGAGGCAACCACTAAAAAGTTCTGGATTTCTGGATGATTATTTGATGCTGGTTGCAAAGAAGTTTTCTATGTCACTAAATAGGAGCCTTATTCATGCATAAATTGTTTAATCTTCAAAATGAATTCACAATTTTCATGCTGGCTGTTCTTTCATTTACTTTATTCCTTGAAAACAATAAGAAGAATAAGCCTCCATGTACTATATTGTCTTTCCCAACTTGTAAGCTCTGACAGCATATCAGCTTTTCTTCTTAAGATACCCTTAGAAATATGTCCCAGGTATGCATTTCAACCTTCTCACAAATTATTTGTCCTGTCTCCTCCCTTTGGATTCCACCTCCAGTTGTGTCATTGTGGAACACAGTTCCATTGATTATCAGGAAGAAGGTGATGGAGATTTGCAAAACAACCACCTGACTCTTTGAATCAGTTAGACAAGGCAAGTTAGAAATGGCAAAAATGGTGGGAAAAATCAATTGCATAGAGGACATAGAGGTAGATGGTTTTGGTACAATTCACACCGTTTTATTTTTATGATGACACATTAATAAAAATAAGATTGGAAGGAGTACAAGGACTGAAAATAAGCAGTTGTCACTGGTGCACATTCCATGAAATGAACATGAATCTGGCAATAAAGAAAAGAAGACTGCATGGGGGAGAGGAATTCCAATTCCTTGTGTTGTTTTAATATTTTTTTAAAAATAAAATGTAGATAAACTGTTCCACATCTTTATGTTATATCATAAGGGGGGGGGGATAATACTTAAAAGAGAAAGGGAAACCGGTGAGCCTTTCTGCCTAAAAGATGCAACACTTTTAGTAATAATGTGGTATATTTTGGTGAGGTCTGTATTTTTTCAAAGACAAACATCAAATGGAAGAGAAAAGGTTATGTCACCTTCACCCTCTCACTACTGTCATTTATATGCTATCAGCTCATTAAATTCACATTAGGATACTCTACGGGACTTTAGGAGCTATTAGTGCATCTAAAATGGCATAACAAAATCTCAGTTCACTTTAAGGGAGATGGCATTGCGACATTTTGTATTTCATCACTGAGTTATTATAGTCTCAGATGCATTCTGCTGCGATGGTAATGGAAGGAACAATTCTACCGAGGGAAGCTGTCCATTTGTTTCTCCCAAGAGAGAGAGAAGGAGAGAGAAAGCCAAGTTTGAAAGGAAAAAAAAAAAGGAAAAGGAAACTCAAATGAAAGTAAAGCCCTCACAGTTTAACCCTTGTACGAATGCAGTGGAGAGGGGAGAAATGCTTCTGGGATTTTTGTTTATTTGTTTTAATTAAGCATGTGGGATATTATGAATACATGTAAATATTAGGCTAGGCTTGGCAAGTCAGAAGCTGAATTTCTGAAGTGAAATGCTACTCAAAACCTCTTACAGCATTACTCTATCCATTCAACAAGCAAACATCCAAGGGTCCCCTAGGCCGTGACCCACTACCGGACCTTGGCCCATTTGGAACTGGGCCATGGAAGCAGCGAGTGAACATGCACAGCTCCACTTGGATGAGTAGCATGCACATTCCACTCCGTTTGTGCAAGCGGCAGGCATGTTTTCTCATTGTTCGCGCAAATGGAGCTGCATGTATGTCTGTGCTTGCCTGTCACTTATACATAACCATTCCCTCTTCTTCCCCCCTGGTCCACAAGCTCAAAAGATTGGGAATTGCTGTCCTGGGGTATCAATGATGCATTCTTCTAGGTATCTGAGTATACAATTGCCCCTTTAAATCGGCCCTGGTTCATCATTGATTCCTTTTGAATGAAGCGCATAGGGCAGCAACCTCCTTCCCATGAATCTATCCAAGGCAGAATCTTTGGCATCTTCCCATTTGATGTCCACTGTTCATAATTCATCTTTAAACATCTGGTGCCAAATTTGGCTATCCTAAATACTGCATGTCAGGGGGGGGGGGAAGTTGCAGGAAAATCCAAGATTGCAACCGAAAGCTGCAATCCTGCTCTTGGTAAAAGAGCTTGTATTTATAATGCTTGCAGCATCCCAGGGTTATTTGATCATCATTTGTGACCTTCCCAGCTGGCTTTCCACAAGCAAAGTCAATGGGCGAAGCTTAATGGCTGCTCGATTCACTTAGCTACAATGATTCATGTAACAACCCTGGCAAAATAAGTTTGTAAAATTGGGTATGGCTCACTTAACAACTGTCTTGTTTAACAACAGAAATTCTGGTTTCATTTGTAGTTATAAGTCAAGGGCTACCTGTATTTGACTGTTTCCTTGGTTGATTTTTTTTGTCCCATTTCCTAAAGTTATTCCTGAATATCAATACAGCTTGACCCTTAGCTATCTATTTTGTAGATGTATAAGATTTAAGGCATCAGTGAAAGACTTAACGGGAAAGAAAACCAAAGTCTAATGTCCTTTGTCATTGGGAGACAGTGGGAGATAGTTGTACAGAATATTACAGCCTGCAATGTAAGGAATATAGGCATTCTGCTATCACAATGTGAGCTCTGTTACTTTTGAGTATGTGTGTCGCAGATTAACAATGCTTGTATAAGAAAGGCAGGCCTTACATTGCAGGAACACAACACTGCTTTGGAATTCTGTCCCAATTCGACCTCTCCTTTGGACACAACTGAATGTACAGGAGATACGGTGAAATTCAGCTGAATAAAACAATACTACTCAGTGGGATCCAGAAGGATGCTTTTTCTTTTGTCTCTTCCTGTGATTTGGATGATACAAATGTTGCTGGTCTTCCTGAAATCTTTGAAGACCTTGGCTTCCCTCACAGGTTAAGATCAGGTTGCTCTTAGAGCCTGGAATGTGTGTTTTGTTTTCAAAATGTCAGAGTAAAGAGCCTCAACTATTTCATTTTACATTGGTTTTTGTTTGTGGTGTTTCATAATGTGTTTATTTATATTCAGTTATATAAGAGTTATTTAATTAAGATGGGTGCCCATATTGCTTGGATAGATAAATAAGCTAGGAAATATTCTATAGGTTACTTTTATTGACTTAAAAGTGGGAGTATATCGAGTTCTCAGACAGGCACTAATCAAAGACTGACTCTATGGATCAATGTATCCTGCTTTTGATCCTGAAACTGATGAAAATACTTGCTTGGGATGCCTCTCTGCAGCATCCTCTTCATTTCAATCTTTGCATTAATTCCATAAGCCAAATTTTGGTAACAGTAAATCTCATGCCTTCAAGTTGGCAAACAAGCCCATTTTAATTACTTGGCCTAAGTAATTGAAGCAGTTATCCTCTCCACAATGTGAGGACACTTAAAGTGGAAGTTGCAACATCTTGCTTTACCGCATATTGTAGAGAAGAAAGAGGTTATCATCAATAGTCTAGGACTAAAATGAATGATCCTTAACTAATCATTGCCTGAAAATAAATGATAAAAGATAAAGGAATCCCTGCAGATTTTACTCTCCTAGTTGCTGCTGACTATAGGGGGCAATGCTCATGTCAGTTTCAAGCCATTGAACCAACAGTGTCCAAAAATGTGGACGGTGATTCCACAATGATGTGGCTAGCATGATGTCATGGAGCACTGTTACTTTCCCACTGAAGTGGTACCTATTTGTCTACTCACTTTTGCCTGCTTTCAAACTGCTAGGTTGGCAGGATCTAGGGTGACGATTGTAAACCAGGTATTTAAATAGATGAGAATTATTTTTAATCCTTCACCATTTGTTGAGACCAATAAAAGTTATTAGTTGTCTTAGCTGCAAATTTTCAGTTTCAGTCACAAATTGACTTCCATATACCTTACTTCATAATTAAGTGGTCAGTAGAAGGGGGTGTGCATAAGTGCACTAACATGCCTATCATCCCTGTCATTGTATTTTTTCTTTTATTCTTTTTCTCGTTTTTGTTTGACAAATTCTAATAAGTAAATAAATAAATAAGTAAGTAAAATAACATACCCAGCTATATTTCCACCACTAAAATCAATAATATTAACACGATTAGCTTTCTACTTTATGATTCACAGTTTTGTAGTTACAAGATGAAAAATCCCCCAAAGCCATCTAATCCAATTTTTAAAGCACCATATTCCAAATTCATAATAGTGTATCTAACTTTCTACTATGTTGAGGAAAATGTAGTTTCTTCAGTGGCTTATATGTGGTCTTCTTGCCTTAAAATCTGATAAAAAATATCTTTTAGTGGGGAATTTCTAATCACCTTGACACTTCTGGTAGTTTTCAAAAGCAGCAAGCTTTTCAAATTAAAGTAAGGATCATAAGAAATTAGGCCAAATATCACATGTTGTCCAACTTGCTAAGACAAACCATAAATAGCTAACAGGCAACCATAGAAAGTGACAACCTTGCTTAAAGTGTTAGCAAAAATAATTATTCACCTTGACACTGCTTCTGATCGTATCAACATTCTGTCCATTTTTCAATATTGTTTTGTTTTTATGCATTATATACTATTGCACCGATTCCTTTGGCCTCAACTCCCACCATGCATAAAAATCTTACTACTGGCAGCTTCAGTATCAACCAAGTACAGACAATGGTAGGTAGCACAAGGCCCTAAGGCAAAGAGGTTTACTCCAAACAATTATCAGATTACTGGCTTCCTTTGACCCTGATGATTTTTTTATTCACCCCAAGGAAGAGGCTGACAAGATGTCCTTGACAGATGTATTCAAAGAGTAAACAATGGGGAACAAGTACTGCAGATCTAATGCTTGGAAACCATTGGAGGAGACATCATCCACACAGGCAAATAGGAATTGATAGGAAGTGCTGCCCTTTGATTCTCACATTGGTAGTAAGCCCATACGCATATCTAGAGAACTCAGCTTCACCTGTTAAAGTATGGGTTGGAACTGAGATGGCCCTGATAAAGCCAAGGCATATATTTCAATGGTTTCACCTCCATATGAACAAAGCTAGCATCTTTTTTTAATGAGCTGTTTTGTTTTTTCCTGACCTACACAGTATCTATTTTATAACCTGTGCATTGCCTTATATATACATCAGATAGTGATAAAGTAAAATTTGACGTGTTCACTGGAGATAAAAATTTCATAGTGAAAACATGGAATAATCTCCATCTTTCCAATAGAATCAGCCAACCTGATATGTACTAAAGTGTCACTGATATCTATTTTATATTATTTGAACCTGTTCTAAGTAATTCCTTTCTCTGCTTCCTGTAAGTCTCTTATGAGGCAGCTTTCCTTCCTGTAGTGTTACAAATGGCCACACACATCCTCTCATCCTCTGATTACTTTGATTCTGTTTTGTTTCACGTGGCAAAATGCTATTTTACCTCTCATCGTCCCATGTGATCCATCTTCTTGAGTGTAAGGTATTTAATTTTCTTCTGTAATTCTCTTTATATCCTATGGCACATAGAAGATACTGATTACTACTAATGGCTTAGCTCTGAAACTAATCCTGTGCAGTTATAAACTATAGTGATCTATGGTAAATGCTGCATTTTCATGGTTCAGTATCTGAACATAACACAGTGTGTCAAAGCAATCACTGTGGAAAGCTTACTCCGGAAATTATTCTTACAGCTGTTGTAAAGCTGCCCAGTTCTACAGAAATCTCACTATTACCTTCACTGCTCCTGAAAGCTGAATGGTCCAAAGTTGTAAGTGGAGCTGTCTCTGTATATTTGTGGAATCATAACTAGCAAATTGATATGTTTGCAGAGTCCCTAAGGCTCTAGCTCATTTCACTGAGAGTTTAGTATTGAATGAATCAGAAATGGTGGCTGGATACAGGTTTAGTGAGAAAAGTTTGGCCTGTGGCCATATTGCTTTGTAATATCAAAAGGGTTAGTTGAATTGAGCACTTGATGTAGAACATGGGAATTAAGTAAATGAAGCATTTCCCATCACTTTTATGTACTTGCCAGGAAAAGTGTCATATCCTTAATGTCTTCTACATAGCTTGCTCACACAGCAGCAAAGCAGTTCATATATATATATATATATATATTCCTTATGCAGCCCAGATTTATATATAGATATATATGAAGGAACTCATCATAGAGGAGTTACAAAACAACATTTGGAGCACATAATGCAGTAACAAAGCTGTATTCATTTTTTTCTCTAATTATGAAATCAATATCTATTTTGCAAGCCAATTTTCATATTAGAGATAAGGGAATCTAATCAAAGAACATTCTGTTGTTTACATGCTAAAAACAACCTATCCTGAAACAATTTGTAGGGTGGAATGGAGGGCAAGAAACCATGATTATTTCCCCGAGCAAGGCATTTTGTTCTCTTAATTTCACTTTCTTTTCTCCCATTCAATTGTGGTGCAATTCTCAGATCCTGCCTGACCAAGTCCCAGCACTTTTCTCGGTAAGGATTTTTCAGAATGGTTTCCTTTCTATGGCTAAGTGAGAGTGATTGGCCCAAAGTCATTCAGTGGGCTGTGTGCTTAAGGTGGGACTAGAATTCACATCTTCTGGTTTCTAACCTGTTGCCTTAACTACTACACTAAAGTGCTATTAACTTATAACCCTTGGCAAAGTGAATAAAATAGTACAACATACTCTATCCACCCTAGCTAGAAGATTGCATACTGAACAAGTAGCTGCTATGTGAATAAGCTTTGCTAATCTCTACACTCCAGATTTACACATACACATACATTCTTTCTCTCTCTAATCCAGTGGTTACCAACCAGCGGGTCCGCAGTGGTTGCATTTTTTATATGGCATTAATACTATTTATCTTAAAAAGCTCATATTAGTGGTCTGCGGAATTGAAAATTATGAATTTAGTGGTCCCTGAAGTCCGAAAGATTGCTGGTCCCGGTTCTAATCTATCATCTATTTATCTATTTACACACACAGAGAGACAGACACATCAAAATTTCAGTGGCTTGCATGAAAGAAAGAAAAAAAGTTAGCCTGCCGATTATATACAAAAAAGGTGGTGGGGGAAGGGAGCCTTTTAATTAGCTTAACAGAAACTCTGATCAGGAATGAGCGACTAACAGACAGACTTAAGAGGAAATGGGAAGGATGGCAATATGGATAAATTGACCGAGGGCATTACATTATAGTGAGTGGGGGAGGCTATATATGCAACTGACATTCCATAGGCAAAGATAGTTTGGGCTGAATGGGAATAGGAATGATAACAAAAACCCGATCTTAGAAGACTGTGATATGCCTCCAGGGCAGGATCAGGAAAATGTTTATAGAGATAAGTAAAGACTAGAACATTAGCTGCAGGGAATTTCAATTATCCAAGTAGAAAACTAAGGAAAGGACTACTCCTTTCTTGAGAACAATTCTGCCACAGTAATATTATTCTCCACAGGATGTTGACATACTCGCAAGATTAGAGACTTTGTCTCAGCGACCATAATATAATTAGACAACCCCCAAAACCACAGTTCTATTAAAAATAATGACAGGAAACACACACACAAATGCACTGTTTTCTCCTTGGAAATAAAAGAACTATATTAAAGGGGTGGTTCTTGGCACAGGAGGCGACTGACCTTTCACAGCATTAACAATACTTACATGTGTCAGTTGCTTTTGAGCCTTCGGATACATTGTCCACCTTGGTTCATTTAAGCATCTATGCTAATGAACCTTGTCAAAACAAATTATGTCTCTTACCTGCTTCACATCTTACCCTCAATAAATAAAAAAGGCATCTTGCTTGCAAGTGGGGTTATTTTGCTACCCAGCTCAGCAGAAATCTTTGAATTTGTTGATACACATAAGCAAAATACCTCCCTCCTTCAGCTATCTGAATAACTAAATCATGAGAACACAAAGCTCCTCCCTCTTCCCAACTAACGGTCTCTTTTGATGTATATGACTATTGTGACCATTGTTAAACTTCTAGAACTCAAGGCCAAAGCTTTTGGTGGGCTTTCAGATTATAAAGCTTTGAAGAGACTCAGTTTCACTGGTTTTCACAACAAAATGACTTGTAGTTGCTGGTCCTCATGGAAAAAGTGGTTTTTGAGGAATAAAGCTGAACCAAAGGTCCTTTTCCTCAAGAAAAAGAGAGATTAGTCAGAATTCCTCAAGGAATTTTAAAATTTATAATTTGGAATAACAATGTTGTAAGGGACCTTGGAGATCTTCTAATCCAACCCCCTGCCTAGGCAGGAAACCCTATACCATTTCAGTCAAATTATTATCCAATTGTCATGCCCCCATTGGAGTCTGAATCTGTGGGGGAAGATGAGCTGGATCAAGAACTGACAGAGATACAGAAGCCAGCACCCTTGGTCTTGGAGGAAACTGGGGAAGGGCAGAGTCAGTCCAGGTAAGGCTTTTTTGAATTAGTAAGACCTGAATACAGGGAGAGCTCAGGAGAAGAGCAAGGACCACCCCCTCCTGATCCAAGAGCAAGGAGGGAAGAGAGAGAGCGAGATCAATGAAGATTGAGCCATCTGTGAGGGAGGAGTGTACCCCACCCCCTTTCACAAGGCACACCTGGGGACAGAGATGTAAGGAAGTGCTGGTGGGAGGGGCATTTGTCAGGAACAAGTGTTGAATCTGTGGAGCCTTGTCAAAGCCTGCACATTGCTGTACTCTGTCTTGTGGGGCTTGCAGTTTGTCTGTTTTGCTGAACTTCTTGCTCTGGTTACTATTCAGCTAACCTGGCTTATTGGACTGCTGGCCCTGGTTACTGTTTGTTTAACCTGGCTTACTGGACTAGTTGCAGCCAGAGGCTTCTGAAGGTATGTGTGAGAGCTTTGCTTCAGGACTTGTAGTTTGGAGGCACAGTTGGAGCAATAAAGGCCTGTTCTCTGGATGTGTTGCTTTCGTGCCACACCCTGGGTCATCACACCAATCTCCTCCTAAAAAAAAATCCTGTTTTCCAGCGTTCACAACTTCTGGAGGCAAGTGTTTCACTGATTAATTGTTCTAACTGTCAGAAAAATTATCCTTTGTTCTAGGTTGCTTCTCTCCTTGATTAGTTTCCATCTATTGCTTCTTGTCCTGCCTCAGGTGCTTTGGAGAATAGCTTGACACGCTCTTCTTTGTGGCAGCCCCTCGAATACTGGAACACTGCTATCATGTCACCCCAGTCCTTGTTTTCATTCAAACTAGACATACCCAATTCCAGCAACCGTTCTTTATATGTTTTGCCTCCAATCCCCTAATAGTGAGAATTCTTTCCATGAATTGACTATAGCATGTTACTGATAAAGGTCAATTATTGAAGTCACTGAAAATTTAAAGGATGATAACTCTTTGCCACTACTCTTAGCAGCAAGGGAACTTAAAATTGCACGTGGGAATTCCTTGCCTTTAATTTTATTTCTTCAGCAATCTCTGCAGCCGAGTATGTATCTGTACATGAGTATTTGGATGCATTAATGAGGATAGATCCCAAAAGCTCCTCACTACATCTCAGTATGTCAGCAGTTCTTTAGCTAATAGATCCTTCAAGCACAGCACATGGTTTTGTGCACTTTCCAGAGTGCATTGAAATTGGGCAGCCACAACAAATTTGAATGAATAAATGACTGACTGACTGATTGATTGAATGAATGAATGAATTACCTTTTACCCTAAAAGAAATTGCCAAGCCCTGCCTTATGCTATTTTTCAGCTGCACAAAACCAACTGATCTGCCCTTCCTGTTTTATCAGTAACTGTTCTGAAGGACATGGTGGCCTCCTCACCTGGTCCCCAGTCCAGCACAAAAACAACTTCTGTGTGTCTTGTCTGGTTTGGTGGTACGGTTCTTACCTTGAACATGAGATTTTCCTGCATCAGTGTGTTCAGAGGCCTATACATTTTGACAACATCAGCCATGTGAGACTAATCTGCATCCTGAGGTAAGAAAGAAATAAACCATTTTAACATGTAAAGCCTACAGAGGTTTTCTAGGCAAGCATTCTGCTATAAACATGAGGTAGCAAATGGCTGATGCAAATGAACAGGGACAACCAAAGTAACACAATGATCAGAGTTTTGATCTAGGTGGGCTAAGGTAACTCAATTTCCAGTCTATCCTTTCTCATGGAAGCTTACTGAGTGAGTTTGGGTAGTCTTAGTCTAACTTACCTTGGGACATTAGTCTGTGGGAGAAAACAAGGAGGCAAAATAATGTATACACCAATTTGATCTCCTGAAGGCAAAACAAGAAATATATCAATGAAACAAGCAAGCACAACAATGCAAACTCTCCAGAGCTAGGTAATAAAGCTTTTGGGCAATATTTGTCTGCTTAGACTTGGGTTTGGTTCATTCTCAGCACACTTGGAAGTTTCATTCCTTGTGGTTTTCATTCAGAAGCTCTTTTTTTTCCACTGTCTCCCCTCCTCCTGCCTTTCCTGTCTTTATTTTTCCTTGCAGATTCTTTGTCAGCTTTCAGTTTTAGGGGACTGAAGGCTAAAACTACCAGTTTAATGAAAAGAAGGACTGTGGGTGACATGATAGCAGTGTTCCAATTCTAAGGAGCTGCCACAAAGAAGAGCAGTCAACCTATTATCGAAAGCACATGAAGGCAGGACAAGAATGGATGGAAACAAAGCAAGAAATAAAGAGAAATCTCCTGATGGAACAATTATTCAGTGGAATACCTTGCCTCCAAAAGTTGTGGGTGCTCCAAGACTGGAGGTTTTTAAGAAGAGATTCGACAGCCATTTGTCTGAAATGATATAGGGGTTTCCTGCTTGAGCATGGAGGGTTGGACGAGAAAACCTCCAAGGTTCCTTCCAACTCTGTTATTTATATGTATCACTTACGGTTTAGTATTTTAAATAAATTCTTATGGATTCCAAATTTATATGAAAAGTATTTGTTCCCATGTAAATTAGAGGACTATTTGCACAGGCTAATATAGCATTTCTATTTTGGAAAATCATTGTTTCCATCATGAATATATCAGTTAGGGATAGACCTGAAAAATCTTACTTCATCAAACATGGAGCCTTCGCTTGCTCTGCACCTCTGGCCCCACTTTTCTCTCATGTTCCAAAATGGCTTCATTAAAATAAAAGCACAACCTTAGGGACTACATAGGCCAGAATGGTAGATACCTAAACGGTATTTATTTATGACTGGCCTAAATGTAAAGTGAATTAAAATTTAAAAGATTGAACTCAGGTAGGCTTCAAATGTCTGTGCAATAACATCCATTAGGAAGATGAAAGAACACAGAATACTCAAGTGATAAGGCCATGTCAATTTAGCGGTCAAGCATACCTTTAGAGTTAATAGCAAGGCAAATTAAAGAAATATTAGGTTGGTCTCATATTTATTGTACAAAAAGGAGGAAAAAGATCCATGGTTCTAAAAGATTCATTGGAAAAGAAAGCTTGGTACATAAGGTAGTAGAGTTTATACTGCCTGAAAATAATGCTACAACCCTGTCCATGTTTACTCTGCCTGAGAGCACTAACAGCTGAGGAGCGTGTCAACATTTTTGCTCTGAGCATTATATGCCTGAAAGAAGACATTTTTGTGGTGAACATTACTGGTGCAGTTGTTTTTGTAGAAATAAAGAACTTGAACCGAAAAGTCAAAGATAGCTGGTTTTTGCTCCTGAATTGTTTGAATTGTTCATTTCCCTTACATTACTCAATTTTCCACTTACAATGTGGTATGATTTTTTAGAATAAGTTTGTAATATGTACGAATCAAGAAAGAGTTCTGTAAAGAAATAATTCTTGGCAACTAGCTGAACACACCTGTTAGGATATTGAATTTAGTAGCTGGAAGAGTAAAGTGCACAATAGGCCAGAACATACAGTTATAATTGATTAGAGAGTGCTGACTCATGCGTGAGGCAATCTGTGCTATGATTGGTTGCTGTAAGTACAAGGGGAGTTCCTTTTTTTACCCGCCTTTTCTTCTGTGTATTGGTGCACAGTCATGTTGGAAGAGAAAGGGGCAGCTCCAAACTGTTCCCACAAAGTTGGGAGCATGGAATTGTCCAAAATGTCTTAGTATGCTGAAGCATTCAGAGTTCCTTTCACTGGAACTAAGGGGTCAAGCCCAGTTCCTGAAAAACAACCCCACACCATAATCCCCCTTCCACCAAACTTTACACTTGGCACAATTCAGTCAGACAAGTTCCATTCTCCTGGAAACCACCAAACCCAGACTCGTCCATCAGATTGCCAGATGGAGAAACGCGATTCGTCACTCCAGAGAACGCATTTCCACTGCCTGAGTCCAGTTGTGGCGTGCTTTACATGACTGCATCTGATGCTTTTCATTGCTCTTGGTGATGTATGGCTTGGATGTAGCTGTTCAGCTATGGAAACCCATTCCATGAAGCTCTCTGTGCACTGTTCTAGAGCTAATCTGAAGGCCACATGATGTTTGGAGGTCTGTAGTGATTGACTCTGAAGAAAGTTGATGACCTCTTCGCACTATGCACCTCAGCATTTGCTGACCCTGCTCCGTCAGTTTATGTGGCCCACCACTTCATGGCTGAGTTGCCTGTCATTCCCAAACACTTCCATGTTCTATAATACAGCTGACAGTTGACTGTGGAATATTTAGGAGCGAGAAAATTTCATGACTGGATTTGTTGCACAGGTGGAATCCTATCACAGTTCCACGCTGGAATTCACTGAGCTCCTGAGAGCAACCCATTCTTTCACAAATGTTTGTAAAAACAGTCTGCATGCCTAGGTACTTGATTTTATACCCCTGTGGCCATGGATGTGATTGGAACATCTGATTCTGATTATTTGGCTGGGTGAGCGAATGCTTTTGGCAATATAGTGTTTAGCTTTAAGCCAAAAACACCAGTCTGAGGATGGCGAGTGAGACCTTGCCTTTTCCCGTGTAAAATTGAAATTGTCTTGGCAATGTTTGGCGAGGTCTCACTCGCCATCTTCAGGCTGGTGTATTCGGCTTTGTGTTTGTGTGAGTAAAGCATGGTCAGAGCTGCCATCTTTCTATAAATCTTGGTGAGGGAGTGTGGAGTGCTGGCTTTGTTTCAGTAAGTGGATTGATAGGCTGTTTAGTTGTATCATGATTGGTAGATTGGTGCTGCTTGGTGCTGGCCATTGTGTCCATTGTTGTTTGTGTTGTAATGGCCTGGGTGGTGGGTGGGGCTTGTTTGTTGACTAGGGCTGCTTTCCAGATGTCTGGTAGGCAGGCGGTATCGTCATGTTTATTCACGTTGTGGGGGTGGTTCTCTATTTTGATAGCTTCCATAATTATTCTCTTGGTGAAGTGTTCAGTTTTGTTGATTTTATCTGTGGTGCCTTTGATGTAAGGGAGGAGGGCGATGCTGTTGTCCTGTTCTGTGTTTTGGTTCTTGACGGGTGTCTCCTTTTGAATTAAGTTGGTAATTGTTTTTCTTTGGAATCCGTTGGAGATTAATACGTTTGTTAGAGTGTGTAATTCAGTTTTGTAATTCAGTTTTCAGGTGGTCTTTGTCAGCTGGGCATTTGGTTCTGGAGATGAGGGTCTTGGCTACAGAGTTGATCTGTGCAGGGTGGTGATGGGATTGTGCATTTAGGTAGTGGTTGGTGTGTATTTTTTCTGGTAGATGGTGTGTCCTAGGGATCCATTGGATTTTTGTAGATTAGGACGGCCAGAAAGGGAAGTTGGTTGTTAGCTTCTATTTCCATAGTGGATTGTATTTTGGGGTGTAGGCTGTTGAGATGTGTGAGGAAGTTGTCCATTTTTCCTTCCCATGTGGCCACATTACGAAAGTGTCATCTACATATCTAAGCCAGGAGTTTGGGTTTGTGTTCAGATTTATCTAAGGCGTTAGTTTCAAAATGTTCCATGTATAAGTTTGCGATGATGGATGAGGGGGTGATCCCATGGGTGTTCCTTCTATCTGTTTATATCTTTTGTCCATTATGGATGAAGTATGTGTTGGTTCCAGTATGTGTTTAGGGGGGTTGTATTTGTTCTGGATAGCTGTCAAGGCTTCTTTATAGGCATTGGATGAAGAGGGATATGACATTGAAGCTCACAAGTAGGTCTCTGGGTTGTAGGTTTTGTTTCTTCATTGTTTTTATAAAGTGGGGAGAGTTTTGTACATGTGAGGTGATGGATTCTGCGTAGGGTTGAAGTTGTTTGGTGAGGAATTTGGCAAGATTCTGTAGAGGTGGGCCTATGGAGCTGACTAGGGGTCTGAGTGGTCTTCCTTTCTTCCTTCCTTTCTTCCATACACACAGACACACACAGACACAGACACACAGACACACAGACACACAGACACACAGACAGACAGACAGACACACACACACACACACACACACACCTCCAAAGCATCTCCAATATGTGCCAAAGAACTGTATTTCTTTCACTCTCCTGCTGGAATCTTGACCTTTATTTCTATCAGGTCAATCTGAATCCAGTCACTCTTTCTCCCTGTGACTATTACAGTCTTGATTCACTCTGAGTGACTCCCACTTTTCTGCTCTTCATTGGCCAAACTACCAAAACATTTGGCCAAAAATTTGTACTGTCTCCTTTCTAAATCTTGCTTATTTGTGAGTGGTCTTTTTAACAAGAGAACGAGATTCCACCACATCTGGGTTCCTAATTTTCTGCTTTCTTCATTTTCTCCTTTCCTTTGTCCCATTTTGTAGACTTCAATTCCCAGAATTTCTCAGCAAGCCATGAGGAATTCTAGGAGCTGGCAATTTTAACACTTGATGTCCACAAGTCTTAAATTGTCAAAATTGGTGACCCCATGCTACATGGACTGTTCTACTAAATACCATATATATTGTTAGCATATATAGTAGTCCTTAATTCAGTAATTTGGTTTCTCAACTAATTTCATGTAAAAGTTATGTATTTCATTTCTATATTGAAGTATAAGAAGATGATTGTGACAGCAGGTGCTATTTTTATGTTATTCTTTTCAAATGTTCATATACCACTCTTAAAAACCTTGCACTAACCATTTATATGTACCTGTGGACTTTGATTGACTCAGTAGAGGTTGATTAATGCTGAAGTTATTTGTGAGAGTAGACGTGTAACCAATCTTCAGCTTGTTGCCTGAAAGTTAGGTGGAGAACTAACAGAAAAATGCCATCTGTGTGTATAAAAAAACTTCTCCTGTTACTTAATATTGATATATTGTTGAAAAACTAGCTTAAATGCTGCATTAGGTTTCCTTGATATACCTGGAGTTTACATTCTAGTTCTATAAATAGGGCTTATTTTGTATAACAGTTCCTTCATTTTGCCCCTGGTTTGTTCAGATCTTTCCAGAGGGCTTGACAACTAGTCAAAACACATGTTATTATTACTGACATAATGCACAGGAGAGTTATTCATAGTTTAGAAAGCCACTTAAATTATGTAAAAATGTGCATAAAAATGTGTGTATTTTTCTTCTCTTAACTAGGTGCTCCCCAGGCACCTAGATCTGATGAAGAAAGTTGGGCAGTGAGGGTCCAAGAATTAAATTAGTTCCTTTTGGAGCTGGACAGGATACAGAATTTATCGATTTATTGATTTCAATTTATTGGTTGCCCAAATATGATGTAATATAATCTGTATCTATATACTAATTAAATAAATTACAATCTTTCTCCCAGTATCATGATGGGACAGTGGTTAGAATGCGGTACTGCAGGCTACTTCTGTTCAATTCTTATGAGCTCAAGGTTGACTCAGCCTTCCATCCTTCCAAGCTAGATAAAATGAGGAGCCAGATTGTTGGGGGCAATATGCTCACTCTGTAAACTGCTTAGAGAGAGTTGTAAAGCATTATGAAGTGGTATATAATTGTAAATGCTATTGATATCACTATAGGTAGTCCTCAACATATAACCACTCATTTAGTGACCATTCAAATTTACAAAAGCATTGAAAAAATGACTGTTTTTCACACTTATGACCATTGCAACATCCTCATGGTCACATGATCAAAATTTGGACACTGGGTACTCTTTATTGTTTTATAATGTTTGCAGTATCCTGGGGTCATGTATGATCACCTTTTGTGACCTTCTGACAATGGAAAGTCAATGAGAAAACTAGATTCACTTAACAACTGTGTTACTAACTCAACAACTGCAGTGATTCACTTAACGCCATAGAAAGTAAGATAACAAAAGGGGTAAATCTCACTTAACAACTGACTTGCTTGGAATGGAAATTTTGGGTCTCAACTGTAGTTGTTAATCAAGGATTATCTTGCATTCTGTTTAGCATTCTCCTCTTTTGCTGCAGACCTGAAAGAGACATCAGAGATAAGATGAACTTTTAATGTTGTTTCATTCTGAACATATTTTAGAAGTCCATGCATTCAGAGTCCTTGATGTTCTGTCAGCCAACAATGTGCCTGACAAGCTTGGCAAGTAGCTCAGGCAGTGGACATGCCAGAGGCTACTGTAAGAATTGGCCCAACTTTGGTGATCTCAGATCAACATGTGGTTTGACATCATTTTCCCGAGACTTTCCAATATTTAGCTAAAGCTTTACATGAGTGCGCTGCTGTGTTATTGCCCATGGCTGCAGGCTGCTTTGCAGAGAAATCTGTGAACAAGACTCCACATGGTGAGAATGCCTGGAGGTTCCCATAACACTGACGGCTTCTAAGAGCTGCCACAGATAGAAGCAGAAACCCTCCTTCCTCCATTTTTTTCATCACCACTGCTATTTCTTTTCCTCCCGGCAAAGCAAAGTTGATACACAAACAGACAGCAGGGCAAGTAAACAACACAATTGCAGGAACCTGCAGAATATGGGTCTCAGCATGGAGCTGAAGTAGCAACCACAATTGGTACATTTACCTGGAGACTTCTCTCTACAGAAGCCTCATTCACCAGCTTCTTCTCTTTGGGAATGGAGGAGTCTGACACTGTACTTTCTTATATATAAAAAACCCAAGCTTTGTACAGTGTTAATGGTGGCTTTAAACTCTAGTATAACATATATTAAAGTCTGTTTAGGAGTGCAGCCTAGAAGAGCAGCTGCAGATGACATCAGTGGCAAAACACATAGGTGGCTTTCATGCTGCTAAAGTACAAAATATCCAGGACTGCCTTCCATGTTCCTGTTGACTTGAAAATGCCAAAGATGGACATTTAGGTGTCAGGCAGATTAATGTGTTTATATTTGCAAACATCCAGGTAACCTGTCAGTCTTCAGTAAACTAGACCTTTACAGTGCCCAGGAGGGATCGCAAGCTGGCTGTCTTGCTTCAAGATGTTGTTGCAGCCACATAGGTCAAGTGGGTGTGAACTGCTGTCTTTTAAACTGGCAGAGTTTGTGAAAAAGAACAAGGTCTGCCTTCCTCATGGGCAGAAGCTTTCTTGGTCCCTAGAAAGGAGAGCTCAAACTATTTCCTACTATATAAAACATTTTAAACTTCCTATCTGGAGTCTCTGACTGACTAAAGAGATTTAATACACAATGTTGGCTTGGTGGTTTAATAGATACCGAAAAATTGATCAGATATAGACACAGATGATACGGTTATGTAAGGGAAGGCAAAGGATATAGGTTAATTACAGTTGGTTGGTTGGTTGATTGACTTCCTTTATAGACTTCATAGTTATTATTATTGTAAACCAGAAATTACTCTTTCCAGAATACATTTAGCTTTTAAATATCATCACACTAATATCTCTTTGAATAATCTAGATTTTGTTAAGTGCAGAGTACTAATTAGCATATTTCTTTTTCCTAGAATTTATTCCCTGGCATATAAATTTGTAATTAGGAAGGGGGAGATTTGAGTCATCATTTTAATGCAACTGTACTTAAGGTTGCACTTTTGGACCAATACGAAGCCCAAATTCAATTAGCCTTAAAAATTCATACTTTTATGAATAGTGCAATGGGCTTCTCTAGTAAAAAAGGGAACTGTTATAGAAATGAATATATTAGGGATGTCTATGCTTATAATTGTGTGAATAAATGAAAATAACATTTAAGATGTAGCCAACTCAAGAAATGGACATACTTACCAAAATAGTATGCAATAAATGTCAATGCTAGATTTGGCCCTGCTTCATATTTCAAAATCAGTTAAATTTGCTAGCTAGCTTCCTTAAAGATATTTAAATTGTACTGAAAATATGCTTTTTAAGAAGAGAGCATAGCCAATTTTCCTTTTATCTTTCAGGAGAGAATTCAACACCTTGTCTAAATTTCATTAGAGATCGAAAAAGAAAGATAAATAGATACCAATTGGTTGACTTTACTTCTTCTATTACAGTATAGAACAAGATAAAATACAGTAAAATGCAATGAATCATCCATGCAAATATGAAAAAGCAAGTAGCATATAAAATTTAAACATTACAACCATAGATTCCATAAAAGTAATCTAAACAACTAAACACATGAAACCCATTGACCTGTTAAAAACAAACAAACAAGACTCAGGCAATCTGTCTATTTATCTGTTTTTATCTCTAATATAATAAAATTTAGACAGAGGGGGAGTTGAGCTCACGTCTCTCCTGAGTTTTATTTTAAATTGAACAAATTAAAGCCAAAACTACATAGTAGTGCAAGCTATGTATATAATGTCACCTGCGTTCCAGAATTCTGAATGTATGAAAAAGGGCTCTTATAGCTCCCTTGTATTCTTAACAGGCCCAGCCTGTAGCAGGGAACCAGGCACTGCCCACATTTTTTATATTGGTCCTCGCACACAGAGCATGAAGGCTTTTCAATTCACTTGATGGTTTGTAAGTTAGCTGCAGTCCAACCATGTTGTTAGCATCCGTCACATTTATAGGTCATGCACTTTTATGCACTGTATTCAGTGCAGTTTTAATGCCAGGCCAGGGCCACAGAATAGTAGTCCAACTACAAAGATCTAAACGCATTTTTAAAAGGTAAAGCCATAAAAGAGAAAATAATAGCTAAAAATCTCGGTACCTAAAGGCTCTATGGAGGTTTCTTTTCTTGGTGTGTTTATTTTGAGCAATGCTCAAAGACAGCACTTTATTATTTCCAGAGGTATGCACAGAATGTCAACCTGTCTTTTACCATTGCCCAGATGGCAATCTTGAGAGAGATTTTCAGTCAGTGGAACACAGTCAGTGATATGTATATAAAAAGACTTTTTTGTCTCTGCACCTTCCAGCTAAGTGTGAGACAGGATGAAAAGCAGGCTCAGTCTTTGTTGTGGACAGTAGTAGCCTTGGGTTTCATTTATGGATCCACAATAGGGCAAACCTTCTGCATAGGAAACTGCTAGAATGTCTGAATTCCAATTAGGATTGGGTGAAGGTACTGGTTTTATGATTCCAATAGAAGAGAACCAAAATCTTAGGAAGGAGACCCTTAAGTCTGTACAGTCAATCGTTACTCTTTTTAATACTGCTAGTGGATAATCGTGTTCATCTATTAGCAAAAATGAGATGGAATAGGGTAGCACCTTTTAAAACCAAATATATATTTTATAAAATGTTTTAAGCTTTTATGGGTTATAGCTCCCTCATCAGAAGCATGGAGACAAGTCATTATATCAATGTAGGATTGAAATTGGATTGGGGGACAAGACAGTGTGGTTAGTTATCAATACAGATGCACCATAGTAGAGGAAGAACATTTGAAGATACCTCTAATCTTGTGTGTTGAAGATGTTGGGTTTGTTGAAGTTGGTTTATAAGAGGAGGACACTTATGGTTCCAAAAGCTTCCAGATGTATTTTTAAAAAGTCAGTTTCTTAAATTGTCTGTAAACTTGGTCCATCATATATGATATGGGATTAAGATAAATAATTTAATGGAGCAAAAACAAACATGCCTAAGTTACAGTTTTCTCTGGTGCTGATTTACAGGAGGGAAAAGTAAAGAGAAACATCAACATCAGGAGTCCTTGGCATGCAAAAATCAGCAGAAGGGAATCCTCCTTAATTTCTTCTCAGCATTCATCAGATAGTTATTCAGAGTGTGCTTTAGTCTGACAAGATTCTGTCAATGAGCAACAGCAATAAAGGAATTGCTTTGAGCTTTTACATCTGTCATTCTTGGGTTTCTACACTTGACATTTCCTGTGGATTTTTAACTCAGACTGAAAAAGGGTGGATCATATTACTTTTCTCATGAAATACTGGAAATACAATAGTTAAATAAATATATCCTAATATTTTATATGTACCAAAGACAGAACACATAATTTATTTTATTTCTCCTGCATCCACAACAGATAACACAAATTTGCTGTGGAGAAAGCCCCCTGGGAGAAAGAAATAGAGGTTTTAAAGGAAAAGGAAAGGCCATTCTAGCTATAATGTCAATTCTACTAGCATAGGAGAGGACTCAGTAGAGGACAGTCTTGTTTGGGTTGTGATCTGGGAAATCTAGGTTCAAATGCCCATCTAACCCTAAGGCTTTGAGGAAGCTCCTGTGCATTGAAGGCCTTGGGTGAGGTCTGCAGAGATCTCCAGAAGTTGTTACCAATCTGTCATTTTTAATGAGGCAGAAGGTGAAAACTAGTAAACACATGCCTTACAATATTCCAATAATAGCAATTATATTAATGTCAATTAGCACATTAATTATATTTATTTTAATTAACATATACAATCAATTATAGATTGTCACTCTTGTTTTAATTCAGGCACTACTATGTAGAGTGCAAGCACCAGGAAATCCTTAATTCTAGGATTAGAGTTGGAACCCATCTGTTAGCCAATCCATCCTGTAAATTAGCTACAAGAATAGGAAATGTGTGAATTATCCAGAGCATGCCAGAGAAAAGGTAAAGTTTGTTTTTTTTCCTAAGAAAAAACATCAGAAGGTAGGCTTTCTTATTAAATGGGAAATCATTGCAATGTTAATCAACCAAAGAAATAACTTCATTTTTCTTCCAAATGAAATTTAATGTACAGGGTAATTTAACTCAGTCGTGAAAATATGATTTTCCATGAAGAAGTCTTCTTTCTTTTTAAAACATTTTGTGTCAACATACTGTCTGTGTCTCCAAATATTAATAAAATACTAGGGTTTATCATTGAAATCAGGTAGTTATTAGAATAGAAATACATTACATTCGCAGCACAGTACAAAATGAAACATAAATATATCATTTCCCCCAAAATAAATTCCAAAATCAATTTTGCTATATTTCTCAAATAAGTTAATTATGTATCTTACCATATTAAATTCATATTAAGATTTCTGGATTTTCCTACAATTCCCAATTACCTGATTCTATTGGTGGAAAAACACCCATGAGAAAACAAGAAGAAAGCAATCCACCATCCTTCACTTTGGATTTCTGGCCTTTGTTCACATAGTTAAATCTATACAATTTATTGTAAATTGTGTCTTTTTTCCCTCCCCCTTTAAAGATTCAGTGGCATCTGCATACGAGCAAGGAAGAGCCCAAAGCTTGCCCCTTTTTGATTTGTGTTGTAATGTTGTAATGCACATCCAAAAGGGAAGTTGTTGCATTAATTTCTACACATGTGAAATTGTATATAGCAATTAAGTAGATCAGAGATTGTGCAGAAGGTAGGTCAGGATGTTTGGTTAGACACTTCAGTGATTTGCAATAGATTTGCAATGTTTTCAAATTCTCATTACAGATAATCTTCAAGTTAGGACCACAATTGAGCCCCAAATTTATGTTGCTCAGTGATAAATTTATTAAGTGAATTTTGTCCCATTTAACAACCTTTCTTGCTGCACTTGTTAAGTGAATCACTGCAATTCTTAAGTTAATACCCAATTGTTACATGAATCTGGCTTCCTTATTGGAAAGGACTGGATGGATTAGACCTCAAGGTTCTGAATGAACCAGGTGTGATCTCAGAACTACTGAACTATATCTTTCAAAGATCCTGGAGCACCGAGGAACTGCCAGAGGACTGGAAAAGAGCTGATGGAGTTCCATCTTCAAAAACGGGGTAAACTAGATCCAGGAAACTACAGACCTAATTACAATACCAATTATCTCTGGAAAAGATAATCAAGCAATGAATCATTGAACACCTAAAAGCAAACAAAGTAATAAACAAAAGCTAACATAAGTTTGTCAAAAAACAGATTATGCCAGACTAATCTATTGCATTCTTTGACAAAGTGACAAAATTAGTGGACCAGAGGAATGCTATCGATATAATTTATTTGGACTTCAGTAAGACCTATGACAAAGTAGACCATAACCTCTTACCAGATAAAATAGAAAAATGTGGGCTAGACAGCATCACCACAGATGGATTCATAACTGGCTGATCAACTGCGCTCAACGTGTGTAGTCCTCAATGGAACTGCATCTACATGGAGGGAGGTATGCAATGGGGTACCCCAGGACTCTTTTAGGCCCAGTACTCTTCAACATCTTCATCAATGATTTGGATGAGGGAATAGATGGGGAACTCATCAAATTTGCTGATGACACCAAGCTGGCAGGAATAGCCAACACTCCAGAAGATAGGCTTAAGATACAGAAGAATCTTGACAAACTTGAACACTGTGCGCTATCTAACAAAATGAAATTCAATGGTGAAAAAAAAATAAGGTTCTACATTTAGGCAAGAAAACAAAATGCACAGGTACTGTATATGTGGTACCTTGCTTAATAGTGGTGTAGTGGTGACTGTGAGAGGGATCTTGGAGTCTTAGTGTACAACCATTTAAAATGAGCCAGCAGTGTACAGCAGCTGCCAAAAAAGCCAACACAGTTCTTATTAGATCTTCACAAGGAATGACAGAGGCTCGAAGGTAACAGTAACCAGTTTAATTCAACAAGAACGTTGTAACAGAAACAATTGAAGTAGACCGGACAGGCTTGTAGCTGTGTGCGGTAGATCGGAAGAGACAGAACAGTAAACCGGATAGCTTCCGCAGCTATGTAGTAGATCGGGCAGCCGTTGGAATTGTGCTGCCTTTTATACTCGGCTGACTCGCGCTTGACAGCCCGGCAACTGACAGGCGCGTCTGATTGGTTAAGACGCGCCTGGCTGCTGCCGAGCTGTCATTCGTAAGTGCGAGGACTATGTAACACTTCTTCCCCCCAGCTGTGCGCATGCGTTAAACTTGCGCACGCGTAATCATCAAGATACGCTGGTGAACGGCGGACATGCCCCGACCGCCGCAGTTGTACTGCAGGCGGATCTCTGAAGGATGTCCCTGTCTGAGCTCCTCCCTTCGGGGAGTAGAGCTCCAGGTGACGTCAGCCGAGCTGTCATTCGTAAGTGCGAGGACTATGTAACAGTTCTAGGCTGCATAAACAGAGGGATAGAATCAAAATCAGGTGAAGTGTTAATACCACTTTATAATCCCTTGATAAGGTAACACCTGGAATACTGCATCCAATTTTGGTTGCCACAATGTAAAAAAGATTCTAGAAAGAGTCTAGACTTTAGAGAGAGTGCAGAGAAGGGCAACAGAGATGATTAGGGGTATGGAGGCTAAAACATGAAGAACAGTGGCAGGTCTAGTTTAATGAAGAGAAGTACAAGGGGAGGCATGATAGCAGTATTCCAATATCTCAGGGGATGTTACAAAGAAGAGGGAGTCAAACTATTTTCCAAAGCACTTGAGAGTAGGACAAGAAGTAATGGGTGGAAACTAAGCAAGGAGAGAAGCAACTTAGAACTGAGAAGAAATTTCCTGACAGTTAGAACAATTAATCAATGGAACAACTTCATTGTTGTGAATAAAATTGTGAACTCCAGAAGTTGTGAATGCTCCATTACTGGAAGTTTTAAGAAGATGTTGGATAACTATTTGTTTGAAGTGATACAGGGTTTCCTGACTAAGCAGGGGGTTGGTAGAAGATCTCCAAGGTCCCTTCCAACTCTATTCTATTCTATTCTATTCTATTCTATTCTATTCTATTCTATTCTATTCTATTCTATTCTATTGACATTGCTTATCAGAAGCTCACAAAAGGTGATCATATGGCCCTGGGACACTGCAACTATCATTAACAGGAATCTGTTGCCAATATCTGAAATTTGATCACATGACTATGGAGATGCTGCAATGGTCATAAGTGACCAAGTCACTTTTCAGTGTTGTTGTAACTTTGACCAGTTACTAAACAAACTGTTCTAAGTCAACCCTGTAATTTATCAATAACTGAGAATTGATACCCAGATTAGTGATTGCTAAACTCTGTTCAGTATTAGAAGAAATAATTCTTACATTTAGTTAGTTAGACTTAGACTTATATACCGCTTCATAGGGCTTTCAGCCCTCTCTAAGCGGTTTACAGAGTCAGCATATTGCCCCCAACAACAATCTGGGTCCTCATTTTACCCACCTCGGAAGGATGGAAGGCTGAGTCAACCTTGAGCCTGGTGGGATTTGAACAGCCGAACTGCTGAACTGCAGTCAGCTGAAGTAGCCTGCAGTGCTGCATTTAACCACTGCGCCAACATTTAAAATGTTTATTATTACAATAGGTTCTGTTTGTTAGATATTAGTACTCTAACAGAAAAGAAAATAGATCCTTCAAACCTAATAACATTTTGTCACTGGATGCATTTTCATCTTGTTGGATAAAAATGTTGGGATTTACTTTTTTTGTACAAAAACAAAACAGAATTAGAAAAAAGGGACTAATTTTGCTTGTGATTCTAAAAATGCTACAAGTTACTGTGTTGGTGAAACTACACAACTCCTTAGTGACTCTGAACAAACTTACGAATAAAAAAGAAAAACAAACAATAATGGAAATGCTGGAGTTGATTATTTAGAAATGAGATTTAAGATAAGCTTTTTGGTGTCCCTTTGGTATAATTAATACTCATATACTTTTTTTTAAAAAATGCTCTTCATGTAGCCTTTTTTAAAAGAATGTTTAAAGCAAAATCATTAGGCAATGAATATTTGACAATAGATTTCATCTATTAGAAGAAAAGAAAATACTTAAATTAACCCACGCTAAGTTCAAGGCGATCTGTGAAACTTTGGATAATATACTAGCAAGGTATTCCTGTTTGATGTGGTCCATGAGTAAGAACAGATAAGGGTAACAATACTGAGAAAGGGGTTTCTTTTCTTTCTCATGTTCTGGTGTTTTAAGCAATTAAATGCCTGGCTCAGGAATGCAACTAGCTTTATAAATACAGATTGACCCACCTGTATATTTTTCAGTAAGAAGCAATGTCTACTATTTCCGGACAGGGAGTCAAGTCTGCAGTTTTAAGCTATATACAAATGATAAAAGCACAGACTTCAAAGTGTGCAGCCTTTCAACTCATGCTCAATTAGAATAAAAGTTTTGGTGGATGTTTTAAACATTTAGGGCTAACTAACTGTGACAGCATCTCAGTTCTGCAAATGGGATGATTTGGGATTGACTTTTGATCTGACTGACAGTTTCTTATACACTTCAGTGTCAGTTTATAACACACACATTCACATCTGAATGCATCTGTCTCTAATTAGAAACTGTTTATGGACTATCCACATACATTTAGCGCACAAGAGTAGAGGCACTTTGGAAAAAAAGAAATAAATCAGATTTATGGTTTAATAGAATGGAAATAATTAAAAAGAGTGCTTGACCTATACATTCCTTTTATAGCATAAGGAGAAGAAGATTTTTACCACATAGAAGGAAACTGGCTTGCAAAGAAGTAATAATATAAAGATAATAACTCCAAGAAATAGTTTAGTACTAATTCAGCTGACCTAATCTAGTTCAGATATTATTCTCGATGCAACAGATAATTTGTCTGTGATGGGACCATAACAAGCAGGCAGAGAATTAGGAAAATCCCAATTTTCCTCACAGACAATTTTTTTCTGTAGACGGTGTCAGGTGCAAGTAACCAGATTCAAATGTGAAACATCCAAGTTGGTTACTTTATTATATTCTACCTATAATATAAGAATCCCTCTAGACTGTTTGCCTTTCTTGGGAATAAAAAACAGATAAGCTCTCATAGAACTTAAGGTGGTCAGTTTTGGTCTCTTATGACAGCTTAATGACTCTAGGCTAATTCCCTGCTTGAGACCTCCTCCTTGCCTTGCCTGGGAGTTTTCCAACAGATGGCCTCCTAATGCCTAGAATAAGGATGGATCATAGCTGGTTCATAGCTCTTCTGTCCCATCAGCAATTATATTTTGGACTTCATTCCCTTTCCTTCAGCTGCCTCCACATGTGTGGCCCAAAGCTCATCCTCAGATGAGCAAGTACTCATGCTTTAGCATTTTATTTTATAGGATGTATTTAATAAAAGGATAATAATGAACAGATTATGTATTTCATCTGTAATATGAATCAAAGATAGACAACAATGGTTGGATTAAAATCAATCAATCAATTAATTAATCAATCAATCAATAAGCAAGCAGGAAGCAATGGTTTTTCCCCAACTCCCCCCCCCCCCCCAATAGTACCTTGTATATGGTCACAGTGAAGAAGTTTAGCACAGTCTTTTGCTATTCTTGTTGAGTTCTGGATAGATATAGTATTAATCAAATATTAATCAAATAATATTTTACAGAAACAGAATAAGTGAAAAAGGAATATGTGAAAATTGTGCTTCATTTCCTCTAGGAACATAGCTTCATCACTGCTGCTATTCATGTAAGTCTTTGAAGGTAGTAAAAGAGAGGTATGTGTTTTGTTTTGTTTTAAAGTCTGATTCCTGTTTGCAGAAAGATTGACTACCCCTGACATAAACAGAAGTGGGGTGGGTGGAGGGAGAACAAATATCCAGTAATATTTTGGGGACTGATTTACTAGTATGAATGACATTGAATATAGCAAATTGAAAGTCATAAGACACAATACATGTTCAGAAAAGTGTGCATCACCAAATGGTTGAGTATTATTTATGAATTATAACTATGCTTTAGTGAAATGAAATGAAAACAATTTATAATGAACCTGAAATGTGGCATACATCTATTAGAAAGTTGCTATTGACTAGAAGTTGGACTTTAAGATTCATGGTTGTAAATCCTAATATTAGTACTTATTAATAAAGATTGCTAACACCAAACTTCTGTGTTGGCATCATAATGAGGACAGTGATCATAACAAGCACAGAATATGGTTTTTCACAGCCATTTGCTGCAGGTAACCAAGGCTATTTCTTCCCAGCCATCTGATGAGAGACAGATATAATCTGACAAGAAGGCAAAGGGTAAGAACGGTGACCTACACTTTATATAGATGTGCCGTCAGCAGTAAGTATCCCATTCATGTTTTAAAACAAAGGTGCAAAATGGGACCCCAAAAGCTTTATCAAAGTTATTAATCACATTCTGTCAGGGCCTTCCAGAGCATCTCAAATGAAGGAAGTCCAAATCTGAGGAATCTTGAGGGAGGGGGCACGAACAAACAAAATGGATGTCTTGAAATACATTGAGGGATATTCTACTTTTTATTTTTTCAGATTTCTGAAACTTCTCCCCAAAATGTACCCTGATCCAACCACTTTTGGAATGCCATCTTTTGGACTATTGGTACATATGTGTTGCTTTGAAGAAATTCCCATTAAGTGAATCTCACTATTTTATTCTCATTTGGCTTTTAAGAATTTTAACACACCAAACACCACCACCACCCCCAACCCCAAAGTCTTCAGTACTGGGAGGCATCCAGGTGTCTTTCTCTGCAACATGAGAACAATCTATATGAGAAGGAACCATTCCTGCTAATTTGGAGCTCCATGGATTTGTTTATGTAGTTCCTGAATATGTAATATAACCAGCTTTTATCCTGTCCATCATTGTCTACCAAAGCTATGGCAATTATTTCCCAATACATTTGGTTGTTCTATTTTCCTGTCAGATACAGGGTGAGGAAAGCCTGTCTCATGATGGTTTCTGGAGAGCATGCTGGTTTCCCATTGAAAAGGAGCCTTAAAAAGGAGTGAAGAGGAAGGTAATTTGCACAGCCAATTTGTATGCAAATTTTTTGATTAAAAAAAATAACACCGCTTTAGCATTAAGAACACCTAAATTAAAGGAAGGCCCACCTGAAGCTAAGGATTTTCTTTCCATATTTCATCTGGAAAAGATAAAATAAAAATAGAGATGAAACTCAAGGTCATGCTTTCATTCAGATCATCTAATCTATTTCTCTACTTCTCTCAAAGGGGATTTTTGACAACTCTGGTGACACTATGGTATTTCTCCCACCAAATGCACAGATGAGAGTTGGAGACTTGCCTGAAGTGGGAAGCACCCAAATGAATAAGAATAACATTTTCTTGATGAAATAATGCTTCCATGTCAGAAGAAAACGAAACTGCCAGTATTCCTTTGTAGGTCTCTCTCAAGATTAAGAAAAGGTCCTTGACAGTTCTCACACTGCCTTGAAACATCTTATTGAAATGTAGATTAAGCCTGTACATCTTATAATAGTTGGAAGCCTTTTCATTTTAAATCATGTATAAAACTAAGAATTAAGTAAGCATTAACTTTAGCAGTTGTATTTCGGAATTTTTTCACCCCTGCAGTTTGATCCTTCCTAGACTTAATATTTAGATTTACTTAAAGACACAGTAGACTATCTGTCGGTACAGTAAGACAGCATTATGCAATGCTAGGAATTGCTAGAAAATAGGATGGATTGCCTTCATAAAATCAGTATTTCTTCCTTTTTTTCTATATAGTCACAGCGAAGCCCTACCTTCACTCACCTACTTATTAGGCTACTAGACATGCTGTGCTCTGTTGGGTCAACAGAATGACCACTAGTGGGCAAAAAAAGCAGTGGGGGCAGGAACAATTTCCGACTTCCTGCTGGCTTCCCCATTGAATTTTCTTTTGGGAAACTGACAGAGAGCATCAGAAATCAATCCCTCCCTTCCTCTCCTCCCCCTCCCTCTTCCTTCCCCCTCTCCTCTTTTCCTTTTCTTTCCTGTTTCCCTGAATATTTTATTTCTAGTAATGAATCTTCCTTGATCTGCTAATTGTTTACTGATATTTGAGTCTAGATAACTCCCCCCCCCCAATATTCCAATATACACTTTAAGTAGTCCCCTTTGGTAATTCTGATTTGTAAGGGAGGGCATAAAGGTGTAATTTTCAAACATAGTATACTTTTATCTTGCCTGTAGTTGTTGTTCTTCCAGTAATTCTATAGGTCTAGACCTTAATTGTTCAACCCCAGTTCCATTGTCCACCTGTTGACAGATGCCCAGGAACTCTTAACATCTAATGAAGTCCTTGCTGATCTGGGCAACAAGCAATCTGATATATAACCCCCCCCCCAATTTTCTTACAATATTAAATGGTCTGGTAGATATACTTAGTGTGCTTCTTCTGCTGAGATCTCTCTGTCATGAGTGACTCTTCTGATGGAATACACTATTGCCAACATAGTTCATAGATTAATTTGAACATAGGATTGCAGTCTTAATATTACAATATTAAAATCTGTTTTTTGTTTTTAATGCTTTGTCCATATCAAAAATACTATAAATTAATTACCAATGCATGTTGCATCCTAAATGAAACTTTATGGAAATTTGGATTCCTTTCCAAGAAAGGAATCCAAATGATAGCCAGATTGATTATAATTAGCAGCTTCTGAACCCTAAATCCAATATAAGAAATGAGATAGAGAAAGTTTGGATCAACAGCAGAACAGAATAACAAAGTTGGAAGGGATCTTGGAGGTCTTACCATCCACCCCTTGCTCAAGTAGGAGGATGACTTGACTGGGTGGTGCCCTGATTCATGTAGGTATCAAAGGCTTGAAGGGTAGTCATGCCTGATTTTTTTTTTTAATGCTGCATTTTCAGTTGGCAGCCAGGGCGATTTTACTTCTGAAAAGGAGAACGAAAGAAGAGTGTTGTTCCTCGCTGCCTCTTGATTGACAGATGGAGAAGGTGAGTGACCAACAAGAGTCCCAGCAGAAGTATTACTGCCATGGGAATGACATGGATTAAGATTGCCATAGCCACCTTTTGCTTGAGAGGGATTTATTAAGAGAGGAACAAAGCACTGAACGATGATGATTTCAAGAGTGGCCTCTCAATTTTCTATAACCAATATTGTTGGTTTTAACAATTAATTAATGAATTGTTTTAATTGTAGAGGGTTTAGATTTTGTTCTGTGAACAATTATTGAAGTGGCAGCCATTTTTTTATTTTGAAGCACTGTTTCTGGCTCTGTTATTTATGATAAGAACATTCAATGGTATGATGACTGATTTAATGAGTCATTCACAGTTTCATAATGCTAGAGGAGCAAAATAAGTAAATAAGTGTAGCATGGCACATTGCATAAACAATGTCTTCTCCAGAATGCATCTCCCTTTTTCCTAATCTAATTTTTCTCTAGATAAAGAACTCTCCTTAGACTTTATTATAATAGGTTCACACATGTATCCATGAGATAGAGCCGAGGTGGCGCAGTGGGTAGAGTGCAGTACTGCAGGCCACTTCAGCTGACTGCTATCTGCAGTTCAGTGGTTCAAATCTCACTGGCTCAGGGTGACTCAGCCTTCCATCCTTCCGAGGTGGGTAAAATGAGGACCCAGATTGTGGGGGCGATATGCTGACTCTGTAAACCGCTTAGAGAGGGCTGAAAGCCCTATGAAGCAGTATATAAGTCTAACTGCTATTGCTATTGCTATGATATATTTAGCCACTTCTTTCTTTCTTTCTTTCTTTCTTTCTTTTCTTTCTTCTTTCTTTCTTTCTTTCTTTCTTTCTTTCTTTCTTTCTTCTTTTAAGGTGGCAGGCTGAACCGAAGTAGGCCTCAAGCCTGAACCAAAGTAGGGTTTCATGATATTAAGCTTTAACTGTTCACATAGAAATTGCAAGGCTTGCTTTTAGGACATGTGTGGTTAGACACGAGTTATTAGTCAGCGAGAAAGGAAGTCTGCACATGAAATATGCTGAAGAGAAGGATCTATTTTAGCCCATCTGCTTGCTTGGCCGTTAAGTTGTTTAGTGGACATATATTGTTAGTTCCTCAAAATACAAGCTATGCATGTCCGTTAGCTGACCCATGTATTATGACATCCTGTAGACATACTTTCTGAAACTCAAGGGCAAATCTTGAGGGGTGTTTCCAAAACTAACAGATGGCTGGGGCTGGAAGTGATAAACTATATAAGGAAGTTCCTGAATTTCACTTGGGGTTCAGCCCATTTATTCTTTGCTTTGAACCTGCGCAAATAAACTTTTCCTTCTCTAAAGAGCTGGCTTTTGTGTCCCGTCATTTCCGACCAACACTTTCTTTCTTTCTTCTTTCTTTCTTCTTTCTTTCTTTCTTTCTTTCTTTCTTTCTTCTTTCTTTCTTTCTTTCTTTGATTCATTCACTTTTATTTACATTTTATTAAATTTATTATTTTTGCATATTTTAATTAAAATAAAAAAGATAATTTAAAAATGTATTTTCAGAAAAATATAGACCTGTGGAAGGCAAATAAGCAACCACTGCTGTTCACAGAGCAGAGATATTACATGAGTGGGACATTCTTGCTCACCCCACCACATTCCAAGACCAGCTGAAGCTTCAGAGTGATCTTCAAAGGCAACCCAAAGTAAAACATTCTGCAATAGCTGGTCTCACGTGACAAGACTAGGACTGAATGCTGAGCACTTAATGCCAACAAGTAACATCCAACCTACAAAATTAAGGGACGGTTTGGTAATACATTAATTCTTTGTGAAAACCCAGGAGATGAGCAAGATGATCTTTGTTGTAACCCAGCAACATTCTTCTTGTTTGTCAAATCTAGTAGATCAGAATGTGCATATAGGCTACATTGCCATGATAAGCAAAAGATAAAGAATGCTCTCCTCAAAAGTATACAAGAAGAGAGCTTCAGACAAACTTTGGATTCATTGACATGTATGCAGATAGATGAATGCAGATAAATAAACATTTTCCTAGCTTGTATGAAATAATAGATGAGAGCCTTTCAGAAGGAATGATTCATGAGTGGATGAAGATAGAATAGGGCTTGTCCAGAATATGAAATTCAAAACACTTTTATGTTGAAATATTCCATGTAAAATTACCCAACTCCTCAGGGAGCAGTTCAATGCAATAAACTTGAATATTTTGGCATTAGTTGTAATCAGGTTACAAACATACCTTTAATTTTTGGAGAGAAGGGGTTGTTTCATTAATCCAGGAAATTGTTTTCCTCTTTTCTTAATTATTAAAATAGATTTGAATCTCAGACAAATCCTTGGGTTATGCATATTTAGCCTTTGACTGGCAGGGCCAATGGAGCAGTATGGCCAGTGCTATTTTGGAGCCATGAAAGACAGCCAAGTTAATAATGTGTAGATGAAAAACTGAAAGAAATCTTCTAGTTTTGCTTGCTTCATAGTTGGGGGAAAAAGCATCAACTGGCAGACTAAAAATCAAGTGATGGGATAAAAATGAATATAGAACATAGAACATAAAATAGTAGAGTTGGAAGGGATCTTGGAGTTCATCTAGTCCAACCCTCTGCTTGAGCAGAAGATCTTATACAATTTCAGACAAATGGACTGGTCTGTTCTTAAAGCTTCCAGCGATGGAGCATCCACAACTTCTGAAGGCAAACCATTATTCTCACTTTTAGGAAATATCTCCTTAGTTCTAGGTGCCTTGATTAGTTTCCATCCATTGTTTCTTGTCTTGCTTTCTGATGTTTTGAAAAACAGGTTGACCCCCTTTCTATTAATCTATGCAAATTTTGTATGGAATCTTCTCCTTCTATCATTTTACTTCCCCCTTCCTTCCCCTTTTTAATGTCTAACCTTTGGGTGGTCCTTCTCATTCTGCTTTGTTGCATTTTCAAGCAAGTATAACATTTACTTACAGGTTGGAGATGTTAACCTAACTGTTAACTTCCGAAAAGGAGCCGAGCAGACTTGCAACCAACAGATATTTGGTATGCTTTCCTGAACTGAAATATAATAATTTATGATCAGTATAAATTATCTCGATAGGGTGGGCGGAATGCAGACGGTATTGATATTCCTAACTTGTTTGTTAATGTTTCATCAAGAAGGGCTGTCATGTTTCTTCTTTAGTTTTCTGCATGAGTGAGTATGAGCACAGCAAAATAAGAAAAAAATGTTTTAGGCTGATGTGCTTGAACATATACCTCCCATCTCAGCCTGTAGGATTTGCCGGAACAAAACTTGCAAAGATTAAAATTAAGTAAGACTTCTTTCTTACATTTGATTTTAGCTTATTTTTATCAATAAATCAATCTGATATGCAAAGGTTAAGAAATGAGTGTAATAAAGAATTGGAGGTTCCCTGTATTCTCTAAACAATATGGGAGAGTGTCTTAACTTCTATAGGAAGAATATCAATTTATGACTTATACAACAGAAAATAAATATTAACATTTATTGGATTCATGTACACCTATAAATAAAAGGATTGTGTAGGACAGCATTTTGTTGAAGATATAAGAAGGACAATGCTTCCTTAAATATTTGTTTTTCACAATGCCTTATACTTATTAAAGTTTCGGGAGAACATGGTAGATTATATAAGTGTGAATGTGTGAGAAGACATAGAATTTTCAGAGGAAACTGCTCTCTTAAATTACATGCATAGTACATAATTTGGCACCCAAACCAGTGGCACCCCCACTCCCACCCTCTTTCTGCTGCTGGGACCAAACACGGACAGGCAATTGTGACTTGCATACTATAAAACACCCAGATCTTTTAGTGGATAATATAATAAAATATGGGACTCATTTAAACACAGAAGATTAAAAGAAGTATGATAGCTACATATATATATGTATGTATATTATATATATATATATATATATATATATATATATATATATATATATATATGTGTGTGTGTGTGTGTGTGTGTGTGTGTGTGTGTGTGTGTGTATATATATATACCTACCTACCTACCTACCTACCTACCTACCTACCTACCTACCTACCTACCTACCTACCTACCTACCTACCTACCTACATACATATATATATATATATATATATATATATATATATATATATATATATATATGATGGCCTTATTGTATTTGGATCTTTTCCTGTGTAAGATTGAGATTGTCTTGGCAACGTTTTGGTGAGGTCTCATTAATTAATTAATTCATTAATTAAGCCAAAAACACCAATCTGAAGATGGCGAGTGAGACCTCACCGAAATGTTGCCAGGACAATCTCAATCTTACATGGGAAAAGACCCAAATACAAACAAATATATATCCCACACCATTTACCAGAAAAAAACACACACCAACCGCTATTTAAACGCACAATCCCATCACTACCATGCACAAATCAACTCTGTAGCCAAGACCCTCATCTCCAGAACCAAACACCTAGTCGACAAAGACCACCTGAAAACTGAATTACACACTCTCACAAACATATTAATCTCCAATGGATTCCGAAGAAAAACAATTACCAACCTAATCCAAAGGGAGACTTCCCCCAAAAAACCAAGACACAGAACAGGACAGTGATATTGCCCTCCTCCCTTACATCAAAGGCACCACAAATAAAATCAGCAAAATTCTCCACAAACACAATATCAAGACAGCCTTCAATACTGACCAAAAATAGCCACATCTTAAGAAACCCCAAAGACAAATCCAGCTAGAAACCAAGGAGTTTATGAAATACCATGCAAAATCTGCCCTGCAACATACATAGGACAAGCTAACAGGAGAATAAATGCACGCATTGCAGAACACAAGAACGCAGCAAGAAAAAAGGAAAAAAAAACCTTCCTCCCTTTTCCAGCACCTTAAATTTACAGGACATGAAATTAATTTGAAGGAACCAGGTTAATCTCCAAAACAGAAAACTTCAACAAGAGAATAATTATGGAAGCTATCGAAATAGAGAAACACCCCACAACATGAATAAATGTGACGATACCTCCCACCTACCAGACATCTGGAAACCAGCCCTAGTCAACAAATAAGCCCCACCACCACCCAGGCCATTACAACACGAAACAACAATAAACATACAGCCAGCACCAATCAGCACCAATCTACCAATCATGATATAACCACACAACCAATCATTCCACTTACTGAAACAAAGCCAGCACTGCACACACACACACCCCGAGATTATAGAAAGACGGCAGCTCCGATCACACTTTAAGCCCAAAACACAGCCTGAAGATGGTGATTGAGACCTCGCTGAAACATTGCCAAGAGAATCTCAATCTTACATGGGAAAAGACCTGAATACAACAAGACCAGCATATATACATATACATACACACACATACATATAATTCTGACTGCGTTTTTAAATAAGATTTTGTTTTATCCTGCCATTATGATTTTTATCAATAAAAATCAAGGTAGTGAACATATCTAATACTACTTTTTGGTCTTATTTTTCCCCACAACAACCCTGTGAGGTGAGTTGGGTTGATAGAAAGTGAATGGGCCAAAATCATCCAGGCATTTTTACATGTCTAAAGTGAGATTAGAAATCATCATCTCCTGGTTTAAACTGTTTACTGTAATGACTTTATAATTTGGTCTTTTTTGTTGTTGTATTTTTTCACTTAACTTTTAAAGCTCTTATGCATTTTTTAAATTATATATGTATTTTGTGTTATGAACTTTTGTTTTCTTTTTCTGTTATTTTAAAAGCAATAAACATTTATTAAAATTGTAGATCTTTCTTAATTGAAACCACAAATACAAAAGAACAGGATGCAAAAACCAAAGCATCTATTTTAATCCAAAATGCAATGTGAGTCCAATTGTTCCATTTCCATAGAAAAATATATATGCAATGTTTGCTTGAAAATGTTGTGTCAGTCAAATAAACTGAGATAAAATAGGCCAGTTGTTAAAGAACTATGTGAATACTAGTCACTAAGGAGGAAGGAAAAAAGAGGAGTAAGAGAAACGAAACATTATACCCTTCAAATGATTAATATTATTTTAAGGAAACCTTTATTTTCCTCCCTTCTACAGCAATCCCTTTAATGTTAACCCCTAACCACATGAAAGCTATCTGATGTGTGCAACTCCCGCTGATCATAAATGACCCAGCCTTTTTGGCAATGTAGAAAAAGCTGAAACTGTTACCAAATTCCGTGGAAGTTAAATCATGGTGTCGTTTTCTTGGAGACACTAGCAGAATGTTTTCACTCACCTTCCCATGACTGAAATTTTCTGCTAATTCTAGGAAGCAGTTGAAAAAATACAGCAGCTATAGCAACCATTCTATATATACTAACAGCCAGGGCGATGCCCTACCTACTTTGGAAAGGATTCAAACAAGGTGCTTCAAGTTTACACGGTGGCAAATAAAGAACTTGTCTGTAACTTTTTAAAGCAGCCATGTCTTTCTTAGGAAAACATGGCAGTTGCAGAGGCAGGGACATTTGATGTAGACAGATGTTACATTCACATTAAGAGTGAGTTATAAAGCATAAAGCATCCTTTTGGAACTCCAAAACATTTCAAAGCATCATATAAGTGTAGAGAGCACACTATAGCATTAAAGATAGGGAATTTTTTTTCTTTAAGTTTCCCTGGATCAAAACATTTAAAATGTGATATATCTATAGGTGGGAAAGTAAATTTCTACACATCATCTATGTTTAAATAACATGAGGAACTCATTGAAAGACCTAGTAAGAAAGGCAAATTCCTGGCCCTTGTAGAGAAACCTTCAGGGTTTTGATGATTTTAATAAAAAAAAATATCTAGCTTCTGTGAAATCGAATTGTGCCTATTAATGTTCTGTTAAGACAGCGTGACCTGTTTAGTAGCCAGATCCTTGGCTTTGAAAGAAACTTCATCTGCCTAGGTCAGTGATGTCTAACCTTTTTGTTGAGGCATTGCAAAAGTGGGAGAAGCATGACACCCATAATGCAATGCCCTTCATGCATGCATGCACAAACCCCATGCATGCACACACAACCCCCCGTGAGCATGCGCACAGACCTCACAGAAGCCTCAGGACTTCCAGGAGGCATGTTGGGCCATTTTTTTGCCCTCCACAGGCTTCAGGAAAGCCTCCTGAAGCCTCCAGAGGGTGAAAAACGGCTCAACACACAAACTGAAGTTCGGGAATGGACTTCTGGTTTGCACATTGGGCAGTTTTTCACCCTCCAGAGCCTTCAGTAGGCTTCCCTGTAGCTTCCGGAGGGTGAAAAATGCTCAAAAATCAGCTTGCCAGTGCATGCATGCACGCTGGAGCTGACAGGGCAAGGCCTTGGGTGCCCTCAGAAATAGCTCTGTGTGGGAGAGGGAGGAGGATATTACAATGTGCGGTTTCAATACTCTGAGACCGCCGTTGATACTTTTGCTGCTGGGGGGGCCTTTGAGACCTAAACCATCCCGTAGAGATGGTGATCAGGAAGACAAAGCCTTGTTGGTCTCAGGGAAGATCAGGTCTTGCAGTTTCCATAGATGCAGGGCCATAAAATCATGGTGGTTTTAATAAAAGTCCTAGTATTGGCCTTTAAGTGGGGAGTTTCTGCATGGGACCTTGAACTGGGTACTGTAAAAATTGGCCAGGTTTTTAATAAAAGGCCTAGTACTGGTCTTTAATCTGGGAGCTTCTGCACAGAGCCTAGAACTGGACACTGTAGAAATTGGCCATCCTTGAGCTACCTCTGCTGCTCTTATTACGGAAGTTCCTGATAGCTTGTATATGTAGTCCTTTTTACATTTTGCTTTTAAATCTGTTTGTTTGAGTTAATAATAAAGCTTAACATTGCTTGATTCAGCGGTGTGTTTATTATCTCTGCATTCAAAATAAACAATTACCTGGGCACTAGATCACTGCCCTAACACTTGGCAAAACACAGTCTTCTCATTATCTCACATGGGAAATAGTAGATGATTGATTGATTAGTCTTGCAACCTTATCTATAAAATAAAATAAAATAAAATGCATTGCCTACTTCTGGAATAAAATAGGAGGAAATCTAGTTATAAAATATATCTATGGTAATACAAGGAGTCAGTAATCAGATAAATGAATTTCCCTTATAGGGTACCCCAGTTTGTTTAATGTATCAAATCCTTAGGACCACCATCTTAATTATAAACTTAGCAGTTCTGCATACAATATGTACATTTGAGCCCAGGTAGAAATATGACAAACTATGGTTTGGATGCCAATAGGCTTTTCTTTCCAATAGGGAAGCTAAGTATTTAAGCCTATTTATTTAGTGACCATTCAAAATACTGCAAACAGTCACTAAATGAATAGTTTTAAGTAGATGACTACCTGTAGGTACTTATAATTTTTTGCGGTTTAGCATAATAGGGGAAAATGTCCAAGACAGTTAAATAAATATGAAGGGATGATATGTGCCAAATGTTATTGAAAGTCATGTAGGAACTGATGAGTTATTCTTTTTTAAACAAGATTTCTTAAGGTACCTATCACATTTCATTTCCAGAAGTATGGAAGATGCCAGGTAGACTATAGTGAACCTAATGAATGCTTTTAAAGAAAATGAATCAGTGGGATATAATACATTGTGAATAGAAGAGAAAGGGGAGAAATAATGGGGAATTGGATAAACGAAGTCATTGGAGAGTTAAAAAAACCTCAGTCACTATGCACACAGAACCAATAAAAAGAAAGTTTGGATGACAAGGAGCAATACTGCAATAAAGATAAATCCATATCTCTCATTCCATCCCACATTATTTGTCCAACATATCATGAGAATAATTCTGATTTGAGGGTTTGAAGGATCGGCAGGGTTCTTTCACTCACTCTGTTGGTTCTGCTGCTGCAGTAAGTTAAATAATCAAACAAACAGCCTTTCCATCCAAGTAAAATTTCGGACTCTCACAATAACGTAATTTATGCTTGCTAATGATAGTGTTACAATCCAATAGCAGAATCAAGCATGGTCATGTGCTTTTTTAATTTACAGATTTTTAAATTGGCAACTCAAGAATGGAAGAACTTTGATAGCTGGAAGAAATTGCCCTTGCGGGAAATAATATTTCCTTTGGGTAATATAGTGCTCATATTAAGAAAGCGAGTTCTTAACCGTGAAAAGTCTATAGAAGACAACTTGCTGTTCACATTTTGCACTCAAGTTTTGACCCTGATATGAGTCAGAATCAGATTCTTCTCCAAGCTCTAATTTAGCTTTACTGGCGTTATAGAGGTTCTTCTATTTTTACATTTGCACAACAAAGTCACAGCTTCTTCACTCAATAACAGTTCATTTTGGACAGATTGATGCACCACTGTTGTTCTTGTTTGTCAGAGCTACTGCTAAAGAAGTTTTGCTTTGCTAAAAGGCTTCAATTTATCATCTGTGGAATTAAGCCAGTCTCAGTTGAAGTGGAGTGTTGATTTGCTTAATATTTGTTTAAAATGCTCATGTTTTCCATATTCTTCTCCAGATACATGTAGATCAGAGTTCCTGCCTGCAGCAGTCTGGCAAGGCAACTCCAACACATGAATGTTTTTTAACAGTCTCAGCCAGTTCACTATCACTGTGTGAGATTAATTTTCATCTCTTGACTGATTTACTATTTATTGGGCTTGGCCCCAAGCCTAGGTCTAATCAGGTAACCCATAGCAATTATTCTTCAGATGTCTTGTTGGTTCTTCCTGGAAATCTCTGTTCCAACTGTATTTCAGAATTTACTTCTGTGGTGCTGAGTTGAATAAGGGATAATAAAAGAACTCTAAAATTTCTGGTGCTAACACCTGCCACATATATGGGCCAGGGCTTGGTGAGATAATCCAGAGAGAAGCATGATCAGGTGGACTAATTGTATTTTATAATATGGTTATTTTAACAGAATCTTGCAACTATGAAAGTATATTTCTCTCTCATTGCCTTTACAGCCCAAGAAACTTCACATCTTGCACTGCAAAAGTTGAATGGATGTTCATGGAAATAGAGTATAATGGCTGAGATTCCCATCATTCCTCTGCTCTGCATCACCACAATGATACTTCAAAATCTCTCAAACCTTTTCTAATGCAAATGATGTCATCAGCAGAGATCTCAAAAGGGGTATGATAAGAATAATCAGAAATCCTTCCACAGCGCCATGCAACAGAAATAGTAATGTGAATACAAAGCATGCATTAAGTATTTCTTGTCTTTATTCTCTTTTTTAAAATTTTATTTACAAACATGTAAAATACACACACACAAAACTTAGACGTACACCACATTTACACAATACAATGCGAACAGGAGCTTCCTGTTCTTTCTAATAGCAATTGCCAATCAATATCACTCACCTTATATGTTTCCCTTTCTATTATATTTCATTTGCATTTCACATTCTTAACCCTCTTATCTTACTCATCTGTCTGCTATTTTGGCTGATTACCTCTAGTAAATTTAAATCACTTGGATACACATATATGTGTTAATTCTCCTTAACTACTATTTTTTGGGCTTTGTTGTCTTCCTTCATGTTCCTTTTTCTTTCCTCCATCCACCTATACCATTTATCCCATATCTGGTAGTATTCTGTTTCTTCTTTCCCCTGGATTTCTTTGTTAATTTGTCCATTTCAGCACAGTCCATAACCTTTCTTATTATTTCATCTTCGCTTATTCTCTTATTTGTACACACACAAGCACACAAGGACAATGTGTAAAACTAAACCACTTCACATATTTCATAAATTATTTCTCAGGACCAACTATTAGGTAAAGTAGGACAAATGTAGAGATGAAGGTGGGGCAGTCCAGCAGTATAGGTCCTTAAAACATTCCTGATGATCTCCTGATTCATTATTCCTAAGGGAACAGAAATACATTTTTCATCGAACACATTCTTCTCCTTTACACAAATCTACTACTTAGTCCAGTGATGGTGAACTTTTGGTACTTGGAGTATGAAAAATTCAGAAAATGCCTAAATTTACTCTTCTGGTGTGTCACATAGACACACACAGACATATACACATACACATGCACACCAACATAGACTAAATAGAAACAATCAAGAGCAATAAATTAAATTAAATGTATTGTTTAATTAATTAATACTTACATAATTGTAAATATTTTTCAAAATGCCTATTGATGGCAGCTCCATATCACACAAGACCTGGAAATTTTAGAGACTGTTCTTGTATGGACTTGCAGCCTCCTAAAGAGAGGGAAGCACAGCCCCTTCTCAGACATTTTTGGAAGTTCCAGAGGTTGTGCAAGAGCAGAAACCTTTACTGCAACTTCCAGAAGCTCTGCAGGCCTGGGATGTCACCTATGACCACACCTGTCATAGGTTCACCCTCACCAACCCAGACATACAACAGAAAAACTGTTCTGCTTTAAGTGTTGGTCTATTATTTTTTCTGTACATAGTCTTCAGGAAGCTTAGGTTTACTTACATTCCACATGTCTCCAAATGGTTGTTACCACTTACTTTTCACAATGCAAACTCAATTTACATTCTAGATCAGGGGTCAAACTCGATTTCATTGAGGGCCGCAATCAGGGTTGTATTTGACCTTGGGGGTGAAGGGACCAGCTCAATGTCCCTCATTTGAAGCAGGAACATCTAGTGGCCCAAGGACTCCGCTAGCAAAACCAGAGCTGAGGAGACCAAGCTCCATTTTTGCTGACAGAGGGCTGCAGAATGTCGTGGCAGACGAAATGGAGCTTCGTTTTCACTGGCAGAGGTGCTGTGGGCTGGTCCTTTGATGTTTCCAGGGTGGCCCCGTGGGCCAGATCTAAGCACCCCATGGGCCGGATCAGCCCATGGGCCTTGAGTTTGACACCCCTGATCTAGATGAATAGCCTGCCCTTGCTAGGAAATGTACTTGACCTTTTTGCCAGAGGTGGTATTTGATAGCCGGTTCTCTCCAGTTTGGACGACTGGTAGTGGTGGCTGCGGGAGGCTCCACCCACCCACCCCAACGTAATAGGTGAACACTGTGCATGCGCAGAAGGCGGTCACATTTGCAAACCAGTAGGGAAGGTAAGTGAATCCACCACTGCTTCGAGCTGAACTATGAACAGTAAAGTTCATAGAATAGAAAACAGATTAGCAATGAAACACTAGATATCGGTTTGTCATAAAGAGCTTTTCCTACAATGCTGTGCATGCCACCTTTCCTCAGGTACAGCAAACTGTAAAAACAAAAGGTAAATTTAAAACAAATCTACAAAAAACACAAAAGCTTTTTTTAAACTCTCTGTAGTTATAGGGTACGGGCAGCAATCCTGTTCTGTGTGACAGATTTGAGATATTCTTAAAGCTGTCATCTCTTCTTTCAACCGACTCTCATTTCATCCTGAGTATTTACTGTGGTTAAAGTCAAAACATAAATATAGTCATGCAAGAATCATATGAGTGTAGCAAAAGATCATAGACAATAAAAGAAAATTTATATTTTGATCTGCAAAATTATTGTTTTTCCAATGTCCATCAACCTTTTCGAATGCTCGCCAATACAATTTGTGAGCTGGAAAATCTCTGGAATGCAACCAGGGGGTAGCAATAATTGTTTTCAGCATTTCTTTGCAGTCTTCTTATGGTTAACTGGAGTTTTGCACCACAAATGTGATAATCCCAATTTATACCTTCGACTGCTTGTAATCTTTCACAAACATTCTTGGACAGGTCTCCTCAGAGCTGAAGAGGAAATAGGCTCCGAAATCATAATATAGATATGATTGGGGACAACGACCTACAAAGTAAATATTATCTACTTATCCTATGATTGACAAAGACTCTTTCATATTTATATACTTTTACCAAATACACAACATAATGCTAGAAACACGCTATCAGTCATCAGTGATTGCTACTTATTAAAGATGCCTCTTTGGAGCATAAGAACCTCTAAAGCAGTGATGGAGAACCTGCCTGCTCATCTGGGCTGCAATCCAGAAGAGGAGCTGCCCAGACACATGTGCACATCTGAAAATGAACTTCCGGTTTCCAGTATGTGTATATGCACTGGCCAGTTACTGGTGCACATGTGTACATGACAATCAGCTGGCCGGCGCACATGTCACACAGGAAAATGGAAAACCAGCTGTTCCAGTTTCCAGCACTGCCCATGCACAAAGGTCAGCTGATCATCACGTGCGCATGCACACTAAAAACCCAGAAGAGGAACTGGTACTGCCGTGCATGACAGGCGACATGGCTCCATCTGCCACTTCAGGCATGCGTGCCATAGGTTCACCATCATGGCTCTAAAGCAGTGATGACTAGCCTTTTGGGGCTTGCATGCCAAAAGTGGGGGAAGCGCAGGGGGGTTGTATGCAGGCGTGCCACACCCATAATGCTATATGCAAAACCTCAGCTTGCATGCCCACGGTTCCCCTGCACGCACATGTAACCAGGGCTCTCCCCGCTTTTGGCACAATTTTTCCCCTCCCCAGGCTCCAGAGGCTTTCTAGGAGCCTGAGGAGGGCAAAAAACAGCCTCCCCTGCCCCACCCAGGGGCTCTCTGGAGACTTCAGGAGCTTCCCTGAAGCCTCTGGAGCATGAAAAACAGGCCTTATGGGCAAACCAGAAGTTTGGGAATGGACTTACAGTTTGTTCGTAGGGCCGGTTTTCGCCCTCTGGAGCCTTCAGGAGGCTTCCATAGGGCTGTTTTTTGCCTTCTGGAGCCTTCAGGGTTAGGGTTAGGGTTAGAAAAACGGCCTCAAAAGAAGGCTGAAGCCAGCTGGCCAGCACCCGCATGTGCACTGGAGCTGAGCGGGCAATGGCTTGCGTTCCCTAACAAATGGCTCCATGTGCCACCTGTGGCATGCATGCCATTGGTTCACCATCATGGCTCTAAAGCCTTCTTGTAAAAAAGTTAAAACTGGAATGTCCAAGATATAGTTGTTTTAACTTGATTGTAGCTGCTTAATTGTTACACTATCAATATGCTTTTAAATTTAATTTTATTGAATTAATTATTCCATGTTTAAGGTGACCAGATGTCCCGATTTCAGCGTGACAATCAAGCTTTATAACAATTTATCCCGTTTCCCGCTGCATTTTAAAAAACTCCCGATTTTCTGGCTTCATGTTGAAAGTCCAGTGAATTTGCTTAAAAAATCCTAACCGGGGCAAGACAAAAGACACCCTGTCTAATCCCTCTCTCTGTCTCAGTACTTTCATTGAAGATATTAAATTAAAACATTAAAGCAACAAAACGGACCTCCCGCCCCCCCGTGCCGCTTTTACCTCATTTTATAAGAAAAAATTATCTAGTACCATAGAGCTGCAGGAAATGGCTAGAGAGGTCGTAAATGTTACTTCCTGGATTTTCTGGAGGGGAGGGGCACGGAGGTTGGAGGACTGCTCCGAAAAATGGTGGCAAACTTTCTTTGAAAAATATTTCCCTCACTAATTTCACCATTTCAATTTGCTCAGTTCTTTGTATTAACATCATCATCTACATCATTCTGGGTTTACTTGGAGTGCAAGCCTGCTAGTAAGTGGGTTTTTTTCTTTTATTTTTTAATGTATTTTTAAATAATATTTTATTTATTGTGCATATGATTTATTAAAATAGTTTTATTCTGTGTGGATTTAAGTTAAGAACTCCCTGTTATTAAGCTTTCCTCAATTAATCTCTGAGTAGATTCCCACCAACTTCAAGATCCCAAGGGCACATCTTGGAAGCTACACCTTTGCTTAGTTTATAGATGATGCCTTTCCTTAAATATACCTGAGAGACCGCCTCCTGCCGATTACCTCTCTCAGACCAATTAGATCGCACAGGTTAGGCCTCCTCCGGATTCCATCTGCCAGCCAATGTCGGCTGGCAACTCCCTGGGGGAGAGCCTTCTCTGTTGCAGCTCCGGCCCTCTGGAACGAGCTCCCTATTGAGATCCGGACCCTTACTACCCTACCGGACTTCCGCAAAGCCACCAAGTCCTGGCTGTTCCAGCAGGCTGGGGGGGGGGGGGGGGGGCTGAGAAGCATTTACCTCCACGGAAATTGTGAATGTTGGTTTTGTTTTTAATATGTTGTCTTTGTCTCGTTTTCCCCCTTTCCCTTGTCTTTTGTGAGCCGCCCGGAGTCCTCCGGGAGTGGGCGGCATACAAGACAAATAATAAATAAATAAATAAATAAATAAATAAATAAATAAATAAATAAATAATATGAAAATAAATACATTATTGTTCAAATGTGTACATCTCATTAGAAATGACTCTCAAGGTGACAACAATCCACTAAAATAATGATATAAAACAGTAATTACAAAACAGGAGCAACTGTTATGAAAATTATTATTAAAAATAAAGAATAAAATGGAGTTATTAAGTATATTAATTGCAGCAACCACAATACAATACCTCGGTCCTTCTTTCATTAAACTAGACATACCCAATTCCAAGGAATTAAAAGATGCTTGCTCCTGGGAAGGAAAGCTATGGCAAATCTAGACAGCATCCTAAAAAGCAAGATGACCAGATTTTCAGTAAAGAGGGACACCTTTGACTGGGAGTGGGGGCTTGATTAAAAATTTTATATGGAGCAACAAAAATTTTCATACAACGCAAAAATAGTATTGTAATATATTTTTTTATTTCAACATAACTACAATTTACAAATATAATTGCTAACATCAAAAAGTTGATCACATGACCATGAAGATGCTGCAATGGTCGCTAAGTGTGAAAATGGTCGCTAAGTGTAAAAATGGTCATCAGTCACTTTTTCAATGCCATTGTAACTTTGATCACTAAGCCCATTATACCACCTTTCTTGCCACAGTTCTTAAGTGAATACTGCAGCTGATAAGTTAATAACATAAGTGAATCTGGTTTCCTCATTTGACTTTGTCAAAAGGTGTTTATATGACCCCAGGACACTGAAACCATCATAAATATGAATCTGTTGCCAAACATCAAAATTTTGATCACGTGACCATGAGGATGCTGCAACAGTCGCTAAGTGTGAAAATGGTCATCAGTCACTTTTTTCAATGCCATTGTAACTTTGGTCACTAAGCCCATTATATCACATTTCTTGCCACAGTTCTTAAGTGAATAACTGCAGCTGGTATTTTGTATTTTGGATAGAATCTTTTTTTAAATTTGTCTAAGATAATTTAAAAAAGGATTCTATCCAAAATAAATGAAGTGAAACCATTTTTAAAAATTCTATGCACAATACTTTGAAATATATTGTGCATAGAATTTTTAAAAAATAGTTTTACTTCAATTTATTCTTCTGTATTATTCTGTATAAAATTTTTAATCAAACCCCCCCCCCCCGGTCAAAGGTGTCCCTCTTTACCAATCTGAAAATCTGGTCACCTTATCCATGTTGAAAAAGAAGTAGCTGAATAAATAATTAACTGTTTCGTTGGCAAGGGTGACCAAAGAAAGCATGGTGGAATTCAAAGCAATATGTGAAACTATGCAAGCTTTTGAAACCATAATAAAAAACAAACAAGCATAAGATTTATATTCTATAAGTAGAATGAAAACAAGGAAATTTAGAACGTCAGAAGAATGTGATTGTTCATATAATAATTAGCAAGAAAGTAATACTTTTGCTCTAATCATAAACCAACAATCAAAATATCTATTAGCTGATGGAAATGTTTGTTGTCATATAACTATACTGCTGAAAAATAGTACCTTTGCTATTTGCTTCCTTTTTTCCTCCCTCATCTGTATAGCCAGAGCGATAAATGCATGGATATGTAAAATAGTGTGGCTGGTTAAACACCTTGGTAAGTTATTTGATTAATAATAATAATAATAATAATAATAATAATAATAATAACAACAACAACAACAACAACAACAACACATTGCAATACCTGGAGATACACAAATTGAAGATAAACAGCAAGAAAAAAACATAAAGTACTGGGACTTGCAAATTGAAGTTTAGCAACTGTGGAAAAGAAATCATGTGTTGTCCCAATTGTAATTGGAGCCCTTGGAGCAATACCTAAAGGGCTACCTCACTATTTGGAAATTCCTAAATTTATCGCTTTAAACATTCTGATTCTACAAAAAACCACCCTACTTGGAACAGCTTATATCCTTCGACATTACCTTAACAGTTCCTAGGTCCTTGGTTAGGACTCGAGCTGTTGAGCTACCAACCAGCCCCAAAGGCTGTGAATCTCACCAAGATCTAAATGTACAAGTTCTTGCAGTTCCTCAGAATCCAATGGCATTCATCTTTGGGACATGATACCAGATCGATTTGGGTATTTAAGGTAGTTTTCTTCATGCGGTGATCTTAGCATCCTTAGCCTACACAGTATCTCCTTGCTTATCTCCTTCTCAGGAAAGATTTTCCAGAGAGGATGTTAGTTATGTTTTGACTGATAGTTCATCAAAAATCAAGAACCTATCCAGCAATTAAGACGGCCTTGGATTTCTAACAAAACTTTCTGAACAGTAATCACATTTGGAAATGCAGATGAATGTTAAAAGGTAGATTGAAGGAGACAGTGGCAACACAGATTTATTTCCTATCCTTTTGCAATTTGTGTAGAATCACAAAGTTGGGCAATAATTAAAATACAATATTAAAGATAACTTTCTATAATAATGAGGAGACACTTAAAATATATATTTTTATGTGGAACAGCAGATATTTCACAGGAAAAAACCTAGCAGAATGAAAATGGTTTAACCAATAGGTGAAAACTCTAAAAAAAAAAAAAAAGGAGTTGGTCTTTCCTTCACGGGGAGTGTGTTTTAATGACATTAAGACAGTCAATGTGCAGCAGCTGCCAAAAAAGCCAACACAGTTCTAGGCTGCATAAACAGAGGGATAGAATCAAGATCATGTGATGTGTTAATACCACTTTACAATGCCTTGGTAAGGCCACACTTGGGATACTGCATTCAGTTTGGTCGCCACAATGTAAAAAAAAAAAAAAGGTGTGGAGACTCTAGAAAGAGTGCAGAGAATTGTTCTAATGGTCAGGACAAATTTCCTGACAGTTTGAACAATTAATCAATGGAACAACTTGCCTCCAGAAGCTGTGAATGTTCCAACACTGGAAGTTTTAAGAAATGTTGGATAACCATTTATCTGAAGTGGTGTAGGGTTTCCTGCCTAAGCAGGGGGGTTGACTAGAAGACTTCCAAGGTCCCTTCCAACTGTGTTATTTTATTCTATTCTATTCTACTTACAAGATACCATGACTTCAACCATATCTCATCTGCACTAAGAGAGAAGGATCATAAAGGGCCTATTTGAATCTCCAAGGCAAGAAAGATGGTACAGATAATCTCAGGTATGTGAGATTCAAGTCACATGAGGTTCTAATTATAATATAATAAAAAGATAAAAGGTAAAGAGGTCCCCACAGATTTTACCTCACTGGTCATCACTGACTTGCTTATCTCCAAAGAGACATTGTCCAAAACATTTCTGTAGTCACATGGCCAGCATCGCATCATGCCACAGCACAGAGCTTACATAGAAACACAGAACACTATTAGTTTCCCATATCCTTATATGCAGTACTTATCCATCTATAATCATTTGCGTGCTTTCAAAGTGGCAGATTGGCCACTTCAATATCATAACTATTAATATAATGACTATATTATAGTTAGAGAGCAAGTTTGGTCTAATGGCTAAGTAACCAGACTAGAAATCAGGAGATGATGAGTTCTAGTCCTCCTTAGGCAAAAGGTCAACTGAGTGATTTTGGGCCAGTCATTGTTCTCAGTCCTAGGAAGGAGGCAATAGTCAATCACTTCCTAAAAACCATTCCAAGAAAACTTAGTCCAGACTATGCAGACAGACTGGTCCAGATAGTCACCAGAGGGCCATACTGACCCACATTCAAAAAATAAATCACTACTGTAGTTTGAGTTCTAACTGTAATATTAGTAACTAATTACCGGTATATAAATTGTGCTGTTAATCCAATTGGTAACCAGTACAGAATTGTGGGAAAGATGCAAAATTATCTCCCAAAACGTTGACCCACCAAATTCTTGCTGCTGAATTTTGGACTGACTTCAAAAATAGTTCCTCAGAGTAATCCAATTCTAATGATACATTAGTCACCCTTTTCATATCTGATTCTCTATCCAGGGTTATGGACACATTCTGTAAAGTTCTAAGATAGGGCCAATAAAACTATACATGGAGCTACAGAAACATAAATGATATAATATCCTGGGACATCTGCTGGTGTACAGTAAGCGCTATCAAAAGAAAGCAAACCAGGACCAAAGAGCACAGCTGTGGATTTTATGCTAGAGATATAAACTGGAAGCATGCTGGGAAGGACAGAGTTTAAGAGAACGTGGCTGTGAGCATTTTCAGAGCATTATCTGAAAGTTAGAGTGGCTCCCCCTTTATTTTTGGTCTATTATTCTATAATGGTAATAAAAGTAGGGATCTGTGTCTATATACATATATATATGAATAATTTTGCATATCTATCTAGCTACCCATTTAAGAGAAAATACTATTGTCTGTAATATATGAGCTTACGTTTGCTTGCATATGTGATGGGGTGGATGGGAGTCATTCACACAATCAATGTCCTTCTGAACAACAGGTTTGGCAGCTACCAGATGATATGGTCTGCATAGCCTCGATTTTTACGAAGTCTCTGTGATGTGTTAAAAGTAACCAGATCAAATCATGTACTGGAAAGCATAACTCAGTCACAGAAAAATGTATGATTAAGGGTGACATGGGCAAGGCAATCTTTGCCAGAACTCAGGATAAATATTTGTATCTGGGTGAAGTGAAAGCTTTAGATCGCTGATGTCAAGCAGCCGGAATTTTCATTGTTTATAAACTTTTGTTGTTACAGTTGGATTTTGGCAGAAAAATTAGCAGAGAGGAGAAGACATAAAGAGAGAGAGAGAGAGAGAGGGAGAGGGAGGGAGGGAGGGAGGGAGATAGGGAGGGAGATAGGGAGGGAGCCCCCCCCCCCTTTATCTCCCTGAGGGATAAAGGGAGGACTTAGCTGCTCAATAAATGTTTGAGTAAGTAGGAATTATCCCAAAGTTCCTCTAGTTAAACCTAAGATCCCTGGACATCTCGAAGTTAATTGCTAATATGTCGACTCATTCAGAATCCAGGATTAAACCAAGTGCAACATCATATCTGATATTAGCCAAGTTCCAGGAATGAATTCATTAAGACCAGGAAGGAAGTATCGTTTATTTTATTTATTATTTATTTATTAATCTATTTGCCTCCCATCTCACCACAAGATGATTCTAATCATCTAATCCACTGTCCTTGATGAATATGCTATTCAAGCCTATTCAAATGCATTTAATTTATAGAATTTAACATAAATTTTGCTTTTTGAAACTAACCAGCGTGTATAGGATTGATATCTCTCATGGAGCCCCAGCACTACGAAACTTAATCAACAGTGTAAAAACCAAACTATTCAAAATCTGGCAGGAATCTATTTTAGCAAGCAACCAGAAAATAAATCTATAGCTACTTTTTTCCCTTCCTCTTCATCACCAAATTATACCTTACCAGCCAGATGTGGTCTTCAACCACTCTGTATAACCATGGAAACAGCCATTACTTTCAGGGGCAAAAAGACCAAAGACCAAGTACACACCTGATCCATCAAATTGATTTATTGCTAAAAGCTTCTGCACAGGAATCTTCTCAAGTAATGGTCAGCACCTACTAAGAATTAGATACAGGTCAATGTCTATGGAGATTCTCAGTCATCTCCTAAAAGCCCTTTTTGAAGAGGCAACTGGACTTTCTGGCTTTCTTTGAAGGCGTTTTGCTTCTCATCCAAGAAGCTTATGGGTCAATGGCACACAAGGGGGGTTGGACTTAGTTCACTTGTGACTGCATAGGGATTCTAGGCTGCTCCCCCTTTTCATTCTGCCTCCAGGATCTGTCAGCTCTTCTCCTACAATAAACCTCTTCCAGAAAATTAATACAAGATACAGTAGATAAAAAAACAGGCAAAGATGAATTGTTCATCTATATTCAAACCTAAGAAGATTCAGCTGCCACTTTCCCACACTCTCCTTTTTCACATTTTCATAGAGAGCTAATTTGGTCTGGTGGTTAAGGCACCAGGCTAGAAAGCAGGGCATGGTGAGGTCAAGTCCTGCCTTAGCCATGAAAGCCAGTTGGGTGACCTTGGGCCTCTCAGCCAAACTCACCTCACAGGGTTGTTGTTGTGGAAAAATAGGAGGAGGAAGGTGTGTTAGACTTGTTCACTACCCTGGGTTATTTGTAAAAATAATAAAGGTGGTTATAAATAAATGGAAAAAGGATAAAAAACATGACATAGATAGTGTAGGAAAGTTTTCTCCTATTGTGCTTTTCAAGAAAAAGAACCAGTTATTTTTTTTGTTTGTTTTTAGAGTCTGTATTCTAAGGAAAGTACTCTGTATTTCAGTGAAGAAGAAAGAGAGATATGTTGACTGGGCTGGAGTTTGTAGGGGATTGTGTTCAAGGAACTTAAATAGATAAGGCCAATTAGATTCATTATATCTTTTCCCCTGTATGCATCAGTGGTGGGATTCAAATAATTTAAAAACCAGTTCCCTGCTCTAATGATTTCTTCCAACAACCAGTTCACCAAACTGCTCAGAAAGTTAACAACCGGTTCTTCCAAAGTAGTGTGAACTAGCTGAATCCCACCATTGATATGCAGTAAATTTCAGTCATTGATGTGTGTGAGTACATTTTCCTTTCAATATCATACACACTAGATAGGTTTTATTAGAGCATCTCAAATGGTTAGTGATGGAAATTTAATCTCTAGCTATTTCTTTTTCCAGGACATGGGTGGCTCAATGGGCTAAGATGTTGAGCTTGTCAATCAGAAAGATTGGCAGTTCAGCGGTTCAAATCCCTAGCACCGCTTAACGGAGTGAACTCCTGTTATTTGTCCCAACTTCTGCCAACCGAACAGTTTGAAAGCATGTAAAAATGTAAGTAGAAAAATAGGAACCACCTTTGGTGGGAAGGTAACAGTGTTCTGTGCATCTTCAGCATTTAGTCATGACAGCCACATGACCAAGGAGACGTCTTCGCATAGCGCTGGCTCTTCAGCTTTGAAACATAGATGAGCATCGCCCCCTAGCACATATGTGCAAGGGGAACCTTTACCTTTACCTATTTCTTTTTCCATATTGAAAAGCGATCTAGATTCCAGCAAGAAGTAATATTGTTTTTTGTGATTTTTAAAAAGAAATTCACAGCATTGTGCCATAAACTGTAATATACGCATAATTCAAGGAAGTATACTCTTCCTGTGACAGTTAGGGGGTTGATCCAAAGGCTAGTAAAGCCAATGGGAATGTTACCTCCTGCATAATCCAGTAGTAAAAGAACATATTTCAAAATGAGATGGGACAGGTTTTTCCTCAAGACAAATTCCTTGGAGGAGAGCTTAGCAAAGGGGCAGTTGGCATATGTGTTGGGTAATAGTTATGAAGGGAAGATTGGTAAATAAGGAAGCATTTGAGGTTTACCATTCTTGTCACCTCAGGCAGAAGAATATATAGAAGGTTTTTAGAAGAATTCTTTGGTTATTAATCTGCTGGAAAGTTGTACTGTATAAAACCTAGGATTGTGAGAAGAAGGGAACCTAAAGACACACCTTCCTCTCCAAAAAAGAGGGTGAAAATCTGGGTGTGTCTTATACACTGAATACAGCAGACCTTCCAAACTCTCTGCACGCCACATTTTTTGCAAAATAAAACAAAAACCAGGCGCCTTTTCACAAAAAAAACGGGCTATTTTTTGCTCATTTTTTTGTCCTCCCCAGCCCCCAGGAGCACTCTACAGGCTTCCCACACCCTCTGAACCCTCTTTAAAAAAAAAAAAACAGGCCCGTTTTTTTTGCCTGTCAAACCCCCCATGCATCACATTTTTGCCCTCCCCAGCCCCAGGAGCACTTAATAGGCCTCTCAAACTCTCTGCATGCCCCCTTTTCACCAAAAAAAAAAAAAAAAATGGGTGAGGGCAAAAGCGCTTTTTTTTAAATTTACCTCTTCAAAATCTTGTTGCATCTTATACTCCAGTGCAGTGTTTCTCAACCTTGGCAACTTGAAGATGTCTGGACTTCAACTCCAGAATTCCCAGCCAGCATTTGCTGGCTGGGGAATTCTGGGAGTTGAAGTCCAGACATCTTCAAGTTGCCAAGGTTGAGAAACACTGCTCCAGTGTGTCTTATAGTCCAAAAATATGGTAAGTAACAAGAATGGTGTAAGACCTACACTCAAATTCTGGGACTCACTGCAAAACTCTTTCATTCCTTTCATCCTCCACAGGACTGAACACATAACCTGATGGTTATGTATATGCTGTACAATCAAAGTGCAAATAAATAAGTGCAAGTTATGACCTAAAATGAATGGTGGTCGACATGCCAGTGAAGGAAGAAAAGCAACATTTTTTTGACATCTATGAGTAGAAGCCCCCTGAGAACCTTCTGCAGATAGGATTTCTGTTCCCAGAGTAACTCAGAAGGGTAGAGTTTTATAAATGAAGTTTTCCCCTCTGTTGCTCTCCATATTAATATGTAGTTCAACAAGGAAACAGAACAACCAAGAGGTACGTTACTTTCAAATTAATCAAACATGGAACAATAAGCTTGGAGTGGCATGGGAATAGCCTTATTCCAACATGGCTCCCATTTGGGAATAGGATTTTTATGGAATGAGATGGGTGTTTCAATCTACAATCATATAATGTTCTTGAATGCCTCCCCACCTTCCCCAAATTCTTAGAATGAAAAGAAAGCTGATTTGAGGGCTTTAGAAGAGAAGTTGGAGAGCCATGCAGCCCCCTGATATATTGTCCACCTCTGATACACCACACAAAGACACAAAAATGACAACCACATTGTCCTTAACTATGGGAACTCTTTTCACAGTGTTTTCTTGAGTAGACCCAAATCCTTTTTTTGACCCAAAAGTCCAATTTCCAAACATTCTGGCCAACAGTCTTCAGAAGTCTGTACATACAGTCCTCAATTTATGACTGGAACCTGTCCATTAGGGTCCTAAGTTCTAATGGTTGTAAAGTGAGTCATCACATAACCGGCCCAATTTATTATCTTTTTGTGACAGTTGTCAAGTGAATCACTATGGTCATTAAGTCAACCTGCAGTTGTTATATGAACCCATATGGTGCTCTATGGGGCTTTTTTGTTGGAAGCCAGAAGTAAATGCAAAACCATCCTAACCAGGATCACATAACTGCAGAGAACTGCAAACAGCCATAAATGTGGGTGGGTTGCTATGCATCTGAAATGCAGTCACGTGATTGGCAACTGTCAGAACTTTGAAGCTGGGTCATAAATACTTTTGGGGAGGGTCTGTTGTAACTTCAAATGGTTGTTATGTGACCGGTTGTAAGTCAAGGACTACCTGTACTCTTCCCTCCCCACAGCTGATACCTACTATTTAGCTCCTTTTTTCCTGGTGACTATAACTATGCAGCACTACTTGACCCATTCCACTTTTTCAGCAGCCTTGTTGATCCACTGGGCTGCCCTCCAGTTAGAAAGCTGCCCATTAGCCAAGGAATGAGTGAACACCCAGGTTTTAGTCCATCGTCATCCAGAAAAGTTCACTGGGTGATGTTGAGCCAACCATTTCTTTTTCCACTCAACCTACCTCACAGGATTTTTGTTGGGAAGAAAAATGGGAGTTGGAAGCACTAGGCATACTATCAGGAGTTCTTGAACAAAAGGTAAGATATACATGAAATGGATGGATGCAAAACTATTAGTTAATACGAATGAGTGACAGACTTCTTTGCACAATGTATTTGGCCAGAATAATGTACAGCAAACTGGATATTTAATGAACATTATCTGATATGTATTCATGCTTTGGATACATTTGTCAACATAGAAGTGATGTTAGGAGTATGTATACTATATATATTTGTTTATTTTGTATCTATGTATGGATAGATGATAGATAGCAATAGCAATAGCACTTAGACATATACGGCTTCATAGTGCTTTGCAGCCCTCTCTAAGCAGTTTACAGAGTCAGCATATTGTCCTCAACAATCTGGGTCCTCATTTTACCGACCGCGGAAGGATGGCTGAGTAAACCTTGAGCCGGTCAGGATTGAACGCCTGGCAGTTGGCAGAATTAGTTTGCATTTATATTGCATTCTAACTTCTGAGCCACCACGGCTCTCTGAATTGGTAGATAGCATAGCAATAGCACTTAGACTTATATACTGCTTCACTGTGTCTTTACAGCCCTCTCTCTAAGCAGTTTACAGAGTCAGCATATTTGGGTCCTCATTTTACCCACCTCGGAAGGATGGAAGACTGACTTAACCTTGAGCTGGTGCGATTTGAACTGCTGAATGGCAGCTAGCAGTCAGCTGAAGTACCCTGCAGTACTGCACTCTAACCACTGTGCTACCTTGGCTCTAGATAATAGGATCTAGATCAGAGGTGGGTTGCTCCTGGTTTGGGCTGGTTCAGAAGAACTGATAGTGGTAATTGGGCGTGGGTCACCGAACTGGTAGTGGTGGCTGGCTAGCCACAGCCTGGAACCAGGACACTCGGACACTCGCCTTGTCTCGTCTTCGCCATGTGCATCCACACAACTGCCTCCTTCTGCCTACACACAAGTAAGCAGCATTCATGCTAGCCTAGCCCGCCCTGCTCACCAGTCAGCATCTCCCAAAGCTACCGCCATTGCAGCCCTACAAACTTAGCATGCTGGAGACTATGGCAGGAGGAAAGGGAGCAGTGGCAGTGGAAGGAGAGGGCATCAGAAGGAGAGTGTGGCAGGAGGAGAAGGCAGTGGTGGCGGGAAGGCAAGGTTATCACACTCCCAGTTGTGCCCTGCAGTGCCTCTATCCACTGACTCAGGAAAGTGGGCTCAACTGCAGCCGGATGAGCCAAGGAAGTATGGGGAGCATCCCCCATGTTGCAGGGGGGGGTAGCCTTTGTCAGTACCTCTACGCCAGCTAGCGTTTCCTGAAGCCACCGCCATGGCAGCTGTGATGGGCATGGTGGCAGCCCAGCAAGCTGGGCACCTAGAAATAGCACAGAGGTGCAGGCAAAGGCTGGGAAGGAAATACAACACCTGGGGGGGGCTCCCTACCGCCTTGGCCTGTCCAGGCTGCAGCTGATTCCACTCCCCTGAGCTGGTGGAGGCATAGCTGGACACAGCTGGGAGCATGCTAACCTTGCCCTCCCCAAGTGCCAAACTCTGATGTTGCCACCACTCCTGGCTGGCTCACCCTCAGCTGGCTCCTGAGCTAGGAGGCAGCCCCTCCCCTCTGGATTGCCAGCATGAGTGTGGGTCTTCAGGAGTTCAGCAACAACATGAGAACAAAGCACTTTGCAGCTCCAGTCAGCAGACAAGAAGAAAAAAACATCATTTGCCATCTTTGCACATGCGGATCCCTTGGACTGGAAGTTCAAGGCATGCACATGCACAAAGCTTTCTGCACCTGCCTGGTGCCGCCATGCTCCCACAGGTAACCTGCTTAACCAGGGGGTCCGTTGGGCATGAGAAGTGAACCAAGCGGGGCACTACTTGCACACCATGAGACAGCTGCAGGAGGCCAATCAGAGAGGAGAAAGGTAATGGTCATTTGGGCGGTCCCACCTGGCATCCCCGCCAACTGGATACTGACATTGGACCTGTGGAGGCAACAGACCAAACAGAGGCAAGCACTCCTCTCGATGGCCATGTTCACCCATTCCTGGCCCAAAGCCTTGCGACCCCACCCCCTGGACCTGGCCAAGCATGGCTCACCTGTTCCAGGAGGCACCTGACAGTGCGGATGGGTCTTTCTGGTGATGGGCAGTCGGTTGCAGTGGTGCCTCCTCCACCCCAAGTGCATGCCTTCGAACTGTGACCTTGGGGCTGCTGGAGTGGCCCATGTGCACAGGGTGCTCAGCTGGCTCTGGCTGTGCCCAAAGCTGGAGGAGGTGGTCAGTTGCGGAAGGGCATCTGGATGCAGCCAAAACCAGCAGAGTACCCTGAGCACATGGGAGCTCCAAAGCTTCACAACTAACTGCCTCCTCCAGCTTGGGCACAGCTGAAGCCAGCCAATTGCCCTCCATATGTGGGCTGCTACGGGGAGCCCGAGACCACCTGAATGGTCATTTCCTTCCTCCCTGGACTCTATCTCCCAGGCAGATGGAGTGAGAGCCCAGGGACAAGCCCATTGGCCACAGCTGCCACTTCAAGAGCAGGCTACTTGGCTTGGCCCCTGCACCATCCAGGAGACAGCGAAAAGCCCTGGCCTGGCACCCCTCCCTTCTCAAAAATTTTCACCACTGTTTATGTGGGCGTGGCTTGGTGGGAGGTCATGTGATTGAGTGTGTGTGAGTGATGTCAAGTTGGCCACACTGACTCAGTCACATGACTAATCACCTAGCCACGCCCACTGAACTGATAGTAATTTTTGAAACCCATCCCTGATGATTGATGATAGATAGATAGATAGATAGATAATAGGTAGGTAGGTAGGTAGGTAGGTAGGTAGGTAGGTAGGTAGGTAGGTAGGTAGGTAGGCAGGCAGGCAGGCAGGCAGGCAGGCAGGCAGGCAGATAGGTAGATAGGTAGATGATAGATTAAAATTGGGTAAATATTTTTCTTTTTTTTAAAAAAAATGAAGGAAGTGGTTTGTTATACACCCACACATAATGTTAATGAGGAGGAGGACTGACTTCTTATAATATATTGGCAATTCTTGTCCATTTTTGTTCTGCTATTCTTTTATTTCAGACAAACGAGCATGTGCAGAAATGCAGTGAATTTGCAACTGTGTTACCTAGGCCCATAAACAAACATGCATTGGCCGTCCATCTGTTCAATGGTGTGCCTGAAAAGGGATTCTGTCTACTTCTAAAACCGGGAATTGCACATGGCACTTGTGCAAAAATGCTTTAGCACCACAACTCAGAAACATTAGCCAGCTGTATTAGGAATAGGAATCAAGCCCCTGCTGGTATAATTAAGAAGTTTTCTCTTCCAGTCCCTGAGCTTTGGAGCTCTAGATCACTAGCTAAGTCCAACTGGGAGAGATTTCCGGAAGATGGAAACTTTTTTTTTTGGCAGCAAGAACAGCCTCATCACCACGTCTATTTGTAGTGCTCCATGTCTCTTAGTAATTAGAAGTGAAAGAAAAACTTCAAGGGATCACCCTCTGAAAGCAAAATCAGGCAGCCTCCATTCAAAGCTATGGAGTAGCTCTGACACTTCGCCTTGACCAGCCAAACTGGTTTCTGTGCAAAGACAGTATTTGGCCCACATTCTTTAACATGAGTCTCTTGATCAAGGCAGGTCTGACTCATTCATATCAAAGGTGATATTCAGCAGATTCTGACCAGTTCTGGAGAGCCAATAGCAGAAAATTTGAGTAGTTCAGAGAACCGGTAAATACCAGCTCTGACTGCCCCTGCCCCCATCTATTCTTTGCCTCACGAGTCTTAGCTGATCGGATGGAAATGGGGATTTTGCAGTAACCTTCCCCTGGAGTGGGGATTTTACAGTATCATTCCCCTATCACACCCACCAAGCCATGCTACATCCACCAAGCCACGCCCACAGAACTGGTAGTAATTTTTTTTTTTAAATCCTGCCACTGATTCATATTTAACAAATTTCAAGGCAGACATTGCCTCTCTCACATGCATCTACTCTTGGTACATTTTAGATGGATAAAATGCTACTGCACCTTGGAAAAACCTGAAATCACTTCAAAAGCTACCAATTGTCCAGCATCAGAAAAGAGACAAGGTTATATTCATGTTCAACGCATAGTTCATAATGCATTTTCTTTTGGCTTCTTCCTAGCACTTATTCCATCTCTCAAGCTTTACGACTGGACAATGATCCAAATGAGATTTTGAAATAATTATTTCTCCAGCCCTACTTTATTATATTTACTCTGGTAACAGGAAATACTTTTTCCAGAAAGTCAGGGTCCACATTCTTATTTTGATGGTGAGCAGCATGGTGGCCTAGTGAGTGAAAGCTCTTGCCTTCCATTTGGAAGGTTGAAAGTTCAATCCAATGGTGGGATTCAAATTTTTTTACTACCAGTTCTGTGGACATGGCATGGCTTGGTGGGCATGTCAGGAGAAGGATACTGTAAAATCTCCATTTCCTCTCCAACCCACTAACCTGCTTTCCAACTCTGTTCTCCAATGTAGGGCATAAGAAGAAGACCCAGCTGATCAGCTGGGACGCTGATCAGCTGGGACTCTGGAGGCAGCGAATAGATGGGTGCAGAGTCAGCCAGGGTGGTATTTGCCAGTTCAAATTTCCACTACCGGCTAAATACCACCTCTGATTCAATCGTAGGCAGTGATTGTGCCTATCAGTGCACAAAGAGAAAATATTTGTTGTGAACTCTGTGTAGGCCTCAGGAAGAGCACCTGGCCAGTAAACTCAGCTCCATTCAGTTACCCTGAATCTACCCTGAATTAAAGGATTACAAGGTCATAAAGGGGAAAAAATATGTTGACGGAGAGTTTAAAGTGGATAGAGTTTAAACTTCAAAGACTTCAAAATAAAGGCAAGAGCTGCATCCCTCTTCCCTTGTAATACCTATGTAGAAAGAAACAAAGACATTGGCAACTTCTTAACATGTATACTCAGATGTGAGTCTTGCTAAATTCAGTCTTTTCTCAGGTAAGTGTATATAAGTGATATTCTCTTTCCAAAGAATTAAGCAATGCATTTGCCAGATAAATAATACAACAGCAGGTTCTTCCCACTTCTCCTCTTGCCTCAACTTTTTACTGGCCAGAATAAAACTATGTTCAGAATGGCATTTCTCCAGTACAAAATTGGGGCTACAAAGTTATATGCACATTGCCATTAGCCCTGCTGAGTTCAAGCAAGGTTCTTCTCAGGTAAGAAGTCAGAGGATTATTGCCTCCTTAAAGAGCACAAAGCAAGACAAGCAGAATTAAACAACCCTGATTGCATTTTAACCCGCCACTTCTGTAAAAGTCAACATCCCTTCAGCTCCGTCTTCTCCACTTCTAACTCTTGGCTTGTAAAGTGTAAACCAAATATCAGCAGAAAAGCACACATTTGTGATTGTTGCCTCCATCAGCACAGTGACCTCATGCCTAAATCTCTCTGCTCAGCTTCTAGCCATTGTCAAAGCAAAATGTGTATATGTATATAATATGTATGTGTATAATATGTATACACACACACATACATAAATATGCACATATAAAGAATAGAATCATACATAAATAGAATAGAATAGAATAGGGAAAGGTTCCCCTCGCACATATGTGCTAGTCGTTCCTGACTCCAGCTGTTCATCTCTGTTTCAAAGCCGAAGAGCCAGCACCGTTCGAAGACGTTCTCTGTGGTCATGTGGCTGGCATGACTAAATGCTGAAGGTGCACAGAACACTGTTACCTTTCCTCGAAAAGATGCTTCCTATTTTTTACTTGCATTTTTACATGCTTTAGAACTGTTAGGTTGGCAGAAGCTGGGACAAGTAATGGGAGCTCACTCCGTTATGCAGCACTAGGGATTCAAACCACCAAACTGCCGACCTTTCTGATCGACAAGCTCATTGTCTAAGCCACCACGTCCCTTGTAGAATAAGACATATATATTCTATATATGAGATTTCTTGGAGGCAAAGGAATAACCTGCAGTTAAGAGGTTATAATTGTCCCTTTTTTCTCACTATCAAATTTCATTTTTTTAGCTGCAAAAGTATCACATTTCCAGCAAAAATATGTGTGAATACTTCTCAGTGTATAAAACAGGCATAAATTAGGCATGCCCAGAAGAAGAGGGGGAAAGAGAAGAAAAAATCTGAAGTTGTTTGGAGGAAGGAACACATTAAAAATAAGTTTATTGATTTCATCTGTGCTGGGGTTTCTTTCAAGGCATAGTGGTAATATGGGACCGAACTTCGGAAAAGATCCCTTTTAAAAAAATTGACAGGCTTGAGATGGTATTCTGCTAACCAATAGGATGTGGGATTAGGGGCAGGAAGAGTTCTCGGAACTGGATTTTTAAATGTGCAATTAAAAAACAGGGTTGGAATAAACAAGCAGAAATATTGTGGAAAAAACAACACGGTGCCAAAGGAAATAGATTTTCTCCACAATATTTGCTGTGAACTTCTAAGTGCAATCTGCTCAGGGGAAGAAACAACAACAACATAGTCGGTTGCATATATCTGTGGAGATGAAACAGAGATTGTTAAACGTTGAGGAAAGAAAGGGGGAAGTTTTCACTCCAGTCAACTTTTCTTTTAGCTGAAGGCTGTTTTACAAATCCTCCTGTAGATGGCGCTACACTCTGCAATTCCACATCCCTGCCTCTCCACAATGAAGCAATTGTTTCCTTTCTCCATTTACCCCGAGACTCCTTCCCTTTTCTGTTCTTTCTAGTTACATGTTCTATTTATTTTAATGTATACCTTTGTGCCGAGCCTGACTCGGAGTGGTTAGATACCCCGTTGATATGTGGCCTTCAAAAAGAGAGAGAGGGGAAGGAGTGCAGCTTATTCCCATGACATCCTCCTGCTTTTGTACATCCAAAGAAGGAAGGGGGAGGGCATTGGGGTGTGTGTGTGGGGGGGGAATCTTTCACAGGCACACCTAATCCTTGGGTTCCATCCAAGTACCACAGCCTTGCTGTAAGACTGACACAGGCCGCCTGGGACCCTTGTAAGATTTAGGTGTGTCTCTCTCTGAAGTTAGACCACAGCCAAACATGAGGCCGATGTGCCCAGACCAAAGAAAATAAATTATGCGGCCTCCAATTTTCAGCAGTTATGATGTATTCAATTGCACACAGGAAGGGATTAACCCTTCGGAACTTTGTGCAGTTTTGGCAATGAACCCATTCCTGGAGGCACCCCACTGTGTCCCTTGCCTGTATATCAAAGACTTACGGGTCATTGATCAGAGGGCAGCTATCCTAATTGAAACATGGGCCATATTTAACGGCGATATTTTTTTGGGGGGTGGGGGAATAATATAGATGCTTACCTGAGTGAAAAGAAAAAAAAAAGAAAAGAAAGAGTGAGAGAATGTAAACACTTCAGGCCTCTTCCTTACCAGGATGGATTTAACAAATACTGTAAAGTGTTTCCTTTTCTTTTAAAAACAAATCCTTTTGGAGCTGTGAATGCAACTTCCAACACTTAATTAGTATGCATTTATCACAATTAGCCTGGCCCCTGTGGCTGCTTCTTTCAGGTTTAAAGAAGTCGTCAAGAGGCAATGGAATTTCACTTTCATCAGCCCTGAAAAGCTCCTGAAAAAGCATTAGCCCTGGGTAAAGGAGATATAAAAAGTACATCTTTCCTGCCTCTTGGAAACGGCTCTGATTCCCCGCAACCATCTGTAGCGTCAACTCCGCAGTACATTATGTTGCTGAAATGTACATATTGCAAAAAACAAGCCACTGACATTTTATTTCCTTTTGAAAAGTTATTCTCCCGTTCTTCTTCTTTTCTTCTTGTTCCCCCTCCCTTCGTCTTCTTTTTTTTTTTCAACCCAGCAATTGGATGGCAGAAGTCTTGTAATGATAAGAATCCCTTTGGATGCTTCAGAAAAGAACTTCATTCGCTTCTTTCTGTAAATCAAGTGAGCCCCGCTCCCCTGCCAATAAAAGCCATGGCAATTGTAAAGAATTCAAATCAAAATCTAGGTAAATATTCCCAAAGGCGAACCCATGTGAGCTCGCCTGCCCATTGCACATCTAGGGTATGGATAAGTTCAGCGACTCTGTAACTCATACTCTTTTGCAACATGTATCCATGTGGCTTTTCCTTTCCTTGGATCAGGATTTTTGCTTACACAAATGGATCTGATCTAAAAAAAATGAGTCTAAGCTAGAAATGGCTGCAAGAAATGAATCTTGCAGCTGGAGACAGCATAATTTATCGATATACTATATATTTCATTGATTTATTTTTAATTTTATTTTACTAAAGGTGGCAAAGGCTTAACCTCACAGGAGTTGACAGGGCTCAAGAGTTTAGCCCATTTTCCCACTTTGGAAAGATGTTTTGAGAAGTTAAATGTTTATATGTGCATTGAGCCTGATTAAAACATTGATTTTACTTGATTTCCCATTGAAAATTTGCAACTGGTCTGATTTTGACTTCCCATTCAATCTGACTCCAGACTTCTTCCTTTATTTGACCTCTGCAGAAGGGAGAGGGGGGAATCCTACATTTACTTATCCTTCCAACATAGGGTACATAGCTCATGTTACCTAATCCTTGTATTTGACTGTATATTCTTTAAGATTTGATTGCATACCCCTAAAAGCAGTGGTGGAATTCAGCCCTATACGGGTGCACCTATTGTTAACTTTCTAAGCAGTTCAGAGAACCAGTTGTTGGAAAAATCTCATTTCTTTTGTCCAGAGTTTACAGGGCTAATCCTGTAAGGAAGGCAGGAAGGAAACATTCTGGTGTTGTTTCTAGCCTAATCTTTATTGCCCTGCTTACAGAAACTGTCTCTCTGGTTAACCCTTATTATATTGTAACAGCTAAGATGAAGTGCCCATCGACCTGAGTGATGTTGAGTTGGCCACACCTACCCAGTCACATGACGAGTGACCCACGACTGCCCAGCTGAACATTAGGGCAGAGAACCGGTTGTTAAACTCTTTGAATCCCACCACTGCCTAAGAGTGTGAACCATGATTTGAAAATATGCTTTGGAGCAAATGTCACACCTGTTTGCAGCTCTTTAAGGCAGCCATGTTATTTCTTGGGATCACCTGGCAGCTATAGAGGGCAATTGTAGAATCTCAGGAAACAATACAGCTGCTTTAAAAGGACATCTGGGTGCTTTTAATAACTTCCTTAAAACTATTTAAATAGCTGCACAGCCCTACTATATGTCACTGCTGCTTTGTTATTATTATGACAGAAAGGGCAACTATTCAATACATTAGGAACAATTGTATTAATTGCACTTATATTAATTTAATGTCAATTTAAACCAAATTAAAATGAGGGTTTTCCTTTTTCTTAGTGTCACCTACTTTCTGAAAATCTTGGCATGACAATTACATTTTCAAATAAAAGTTGTACACCTTTGCTATATGGGAAAACTTAAACTATTTTTTTTCCTTTATTCTGTAATGTTACCCGTTACCAGAGGTGGGTTCCTACCGGTTCAGACCGGTTTGACTGAGTAGGTAGTAACTCAGCCACCAATGCCCCCGAACTGATTCTATCTTGTTTTTTGCTTCTGCGCATGCATGCATAGCATGCATAGTGAGCACGCTCGCTGGAAGCACATCCCTGAGCGAACTGGCAGTAAAATAATCCGGAACCCACCCTTGCCCATTACATGTATTCACCTTTTAGTCACAAAGCTGGATTTTCTGTAAACTGACTTGACCCACAAATTATCCTGTATAAATGATCAAGAACATTCAGGTTCAGAGGTGCTTAGCTTGATATAGTATTTAAGGCATCAGGCTGAAAACCGAGAGCACAACTTGAAATGAAAGCCGACTGGATGATCAAGAGCCAGTGACTTTTTCTCAGCCCTAGGAAGCAAGCAATGGTAAATCACTTCTAAAATCTTACAAAAACAAAAAACCAAAAACAAAACAGCAATTGCCAGAAATCAATTTTATTTGAAGGCACATTTATTTACTTATTACCACATCGGAAAGAAGTAAATAAACTTTAGCAGTAATAAAATAACATTTCCCCAGCCTGAGTTATCCAAGAATAGTTGTTCAGGAGGAGGATGAAAGGGGCTTCTATAATTCAGAACAAATTTCTGGGTTGAGTCAGCCATCCCAGCTTCCAGACAAACCCTTAGCAATAGCACTAACAACAGCACTTAGACTTATAAACCATTTCATAGTGCTTTATAGCACTCTATGGCAATTTACAGAGTCAGCATATTTTCCCCAACAATCTGGGTCCTCATTTTACAAGCTCAGAAGAGTAGAAGACTGAGTCAATCTTGAGCTGGTCAGGATCAAACTCCTGCTGAGTGGGCAGAAGTAACTTGCAGTGCTGCATTCTAACCACTGTATCACCACACCTCTTAGATGGCAGGAAAGAATTTTTTGCACCAACATGATAGCATGGAGTTGAGTATTTGCAGTGCAGATCAGTGGTGAGATTCAATTTTTTTTACTACCGGTTCTGTGGGCGTGGCTTGGTGGGTGTGGCAGAGGAAGGATACTGTAAAATCCCCATTCCCTCCTGATAAGCTGGGACTCAGGAGGCAGAGAAGAGATGGGGGCAGGGACAGTTCTCCAAACTACTCAAAATGTCCGCTACCAGTTCTCCAGAACTGGTCAGAACCTGCTGATTACCACCTCTGGCTGAGACCCTAGAAAGCTGCTTTTTTTTTTCACCAACCTCCTCTTACAAAGAATGAAGCAACCTCTTAGACCAATTACTTGGACTAAATGGTGAATTGGGCCTAGTCCACTTCTGGCTATATTCCAAGCATTTCTTTGGAGGGGGGGAAGGATTTCAGAGGAGTAGATTGTGAGATTCTGCAGTGTCCATCTTCTCCAGTAGTTGCTCCAGTCATCTCACTGTATCATTCCTCTATTAGTGGAGCTATCTGCAAAAAGAAGGCTATTGAAAGAGGAGACCAGTGGTGGGTTGCAGGCATTACGCCCCGGTACAGGCATACTGGAGCCTGCCCGGAGCACCGGATAATGTTCTGGTATGGTGCTCCAGAGGGCCCACCTGCCCACCTAAGCTTCTTACCAGTCTTTTAAGTCTTCAGCGCTTCCGCGCACAGCACGTACAGAACCTGTGTGATACTCCGCTGAGCCGCTGGAGTGTCATGGATGCTCGCAGAGGTGGTAAGATGCATGTGCATGCTGTGCACATCCATGTGGATGCTGCAGGGCCCATCCGGTAGTACCAGTAGAATTAGGCTCCACCCACCTGCCCAGATGCTTCTGCACATGCGCAGAAACTTCTGTGCACGCGCAGAAGGTCACACGCAGGAGTGTGCCTGAACTGGTAGTAAAAAAACATACTGCTGTAAAATGGTTTCTACTGTACAGCACAGTGGAGTTGCCATGGTAATGGCTTCACAGTACTCCACAAGGGGGCTACCTCTGGTACGGGAGAAAATCCAACATTAGAAATTACACTTGGTCCACCATTATTTTTGAGGACAAATGTATGAATTAGAATAAATAATTACCCGGGCAATGCTGGGTTATCATCTAGTAATAGCAATAAGAAGTAGTAGAATGATTATGGCAGAAGAAAACAAAGATAGGACCAATAGTAATAGGTGCCTTGGGTGCAACCCAAAACAACTGGGACCCCACTTGAATATCATCAGCACTGACAAAAAATATCAGTTGATTGCAAAGGGCAGTTTTGCTCAGAACTGCTTACATACTTTCTGATAATACCTGTAAGGCCATCAAACATCCGCATTGGCCTATCCCAGGTCCTTGGGAAGGACTCCATAGGTCAACAAAAACACCAAATCCAATCTAAAGATCTGATGGATTCTGTGCCCAAACATACTAATGAATCTAACTGTAGACTACACACTCTTAAGTCCTTGGTTAAAACTTGAATTATTAAGTTTCTACCCATCTTAGACTGTGAATCTAACTGTAGATTACTAACATATTGTATGAATCTAACTGTAGGTGACTGATGATGATGAAGATGATGATGATGATGAAGATGAAGAAGATGAAGATGAAGGTGATGATACAATACCAGGTGATGCATGAATTGAAGAGAAACAGCTAGAAACAAAATATCCGGATCCACAAATTGAATTGAGTGATTGTGGAAGACGAAATCAATGGTTGCACCAATAGTAATAGGAACCCTTGAAGCAATACCCAAAAGGTTACCTAGATACATGGAAATCTTGAACTTATTAGACCTGAATATTCTGAGTTTGCTATATACCACCTTACTTGGAACTACCTATATACTCAGTCATTACCTTAATATCTCTTAGGTCTTTGGTTAGGAATTGAACTGTTAAGTTTTTACCATTCACAGACCATGAATAGAATTGAAAATTAAATCTTAAATAATAACAATAAAATATTTCAGGGGTATGTTTTGGTTGCTTTTTGTCCCTTTCTCTTAAGAGGGATAATAGAACAGGAGGGGAAAGTGGACAGAGTCAGTGCCTTAGGGCATGCCTACTGTCACATTTCATTTTATTTCTTATCCTTTCTCTTTCGCCCCTTGCTGCCTTGTGCTAATCCAAAGGAGCTCCATTTCCTCCTGCTTCTGTTGAGTTCACAACATTCCCTTGGCAAAGCATGATATCTGATTAACTGTAAAATATATCAAGGTGACTCCTCAGCGTCTCCCTTGGTAGGGTCTCAACCTCAGTTAGAATTAATTGAACCTTGAAACCAGCATCCTCCACAAGGAATTTAAACAATGCTCCCTCTGCCGGCTTGTTATAGAAGTAGCTATCCAGGGAACTTCTGGATACTTTGGTGCTCTTCAATTTATGCTTATATACAGTACTTGGAATAAATCTTTAGCATCTGGAAAGTCATATCTATTTTGATTGCAATGGATTAAGTAGGACTAGTCTTTTGCAATTATGGAAAAGCATTTAAGGAAATAACACAGGGAAATCAAATGTGGTTCCTTTAAGTTAGAACAGAATGTGGGTTCATTCAATTGGGATGACACTTTGGGATATGATAGAAGGACAAAGAAGGAATAGGCCACTCAGAAGCCTCCATATTTTCTAAATCATAAATCCAAGTAGCTGTTGGTCAAGGTTGGCAGGAGCTGTTGTTAAAAAAAAATCTGGTGGACACTAGAATATTGTGAATGAATGAATGAAGAGGTAGATCCCAAAGACAGAAGGGGCAAAAGGCAATTCAGCCCAGTGTGAGAGAAAGAGGGTGAAGACAGCCTCTTCCTAATGGTTCACAAAGTATATTGCACATGCAGACAGTAGAGTCTTTAATCTGGAAAGATTTTGTGTCAAGATGTTAAATTATAAAGAACTCAGCTGAGAAGAATTATTAGAAGAATATTATATCCCATTCTTGATTTAGGACCTGAAAAATACCAATCTAGAAAGCAAGAGAGAGGGGGGGGAGGGAGAGAAAGAGAGAGAGAAAGGAGGAGGGGGGGGGACTGATGTGGGGAGGAGTATCTCACACTGATCAAATGGGAAATTTCAGCTGTTTTCCCAATCTGAACATATACCAGAAGGACCTATACTAGTTCCTTCATTCATGAACAAAAATTCCATCTATATTATTTCATAATAAAATATGAAAAAGATTACATTTTACTAGGTATTATCATTATGAATTCCCTTGATACATGATCCTATCTTGACAAAAAGAACATTTGATTAACTATCATAGAATATTAATGATTAAGACAGGCCTAAAGTACCTGATAGGCCAGCATTTTTATTATGATAAAGTTAGATATGATTGTCTTTTTCTAAATGTTTTTCTCCTTCCTTCCTTCCTTCCTTCCTTCCTTCCTTCCTTCCTTCCTTCCTTCCTTCTTTCTTTCTTTCTTTCTTTCTTTCTTTCTTTCTTTCTTTCTTTCTTTCATTTTTTCTTTCCTTAAGGACATACGAAAAGCTAGCCTGCTCAGGTTTTTATGCTTACTAGCTCCCTTTTATAATTTTCAATTAAACTCTTCATATTCTTCAATGTTGTTTTGTAGTTGAACTATTTCTGTGCATAGAAAATGCAGAGATCTCACCTGATATGCAAGTTGATTCAGTCCTTCATCAAAACTTCTACACTACATAGCAACTGAACTGAAGGCATTTTAAAAAATCCTACTTCAGGTAGATTTTTCTCTTTCTCACTCACTAAGTGTGTTGGCAATCAAATAATCACTCCTTAAAAAAATAATGACCAACTGTTATTTCTTATTAATTTTCATATGCTTTCGACACATTTCTTTGGGGTTATATTTACAAGCAGGGAAAAGATTTGTTCAAAATGGATGGCAAGCAGAAGGAGCATCAACTTGTTGAGCTGCATATTGTAGGAGGTTATTTTTAAAAAGCTAAATTAATGCCACTTTAGAAAAGAGGTTTATGCTTTGCTGTTACATAGAAGCAGATGAGAAAGGAATATAAAGACAAAAAGATGGCTTTCCTAGCAAAAGAGATAAGAAATGCCAATTAGAAAGTGAGAAATTAGGCCATTCGTTATTAGGAATCTAAAACTTGAAAGTTTTAGAACTAGATATATGCAGACTACTGGTAGTTATTTATACATGACCAGGGATGGGCTTCAAAAATTTCAGCAATGGGTCCTCTGCCCAATTGCTGGGTGGGCATGGTCATGGGGTGGGCATGGCCTAGTCGGCCTCCTGCACCATGGTATGTGTATGGGGGGGGGAACATTTTTATCTTCCCTAGGCTCTGGAGGCTTTCCTTGAGCCTCTGGAAGGGTGAAAACTGCCTCTCCCGGGCTCCAGCCTTCCAGAACTTTTGGGAGCTCCATTTTTCCCTTCCCCGAGCCTCCGCATGGGCCCTGAACTTACCTCTTCTTGGTAAATGTAGGCTTCTGGAAACTTTTCCTGAGATGATGTCTCTTGAAAAGCAAAGTCTAAAACCACCGCAAGTACAAGAGATCTTGTTAAAAATGAAGTCAGGAATGTGGCTGATATTAGGACATAGAACTTAGAATTATAGGTCTGGAAGGCTCTCAGAGGTCTTCTAGTCTAATCCCTGTTCAAGGCAGGACACCTTGTATCAATACCATCCCAATAAAATGTTTGTCTATTTTTGAGCATTCACATTTCTTGGAGGCTAGCTATTTCATTGATTAATATTTCTCACTGTCAGAAATGTTTTCCTTACTTTTAGTTTGGAGTTTTCTTTAACAAGCTTCCATCCATTACTTCTTGTCCTGCAATCAGGTGCTTTGGAGGATAAGTCAGTCCCCTCTTCCATGTGACAGCCCTTCAAGTACTGAAAGACAGTTATCATGTCCTCCCCTAATCCTGCTCTTTGATAGATTAGCTCCCTCAACTATTCATCTTACAATTTAGTCTCCAAACCCTTTTATCATCTTTCTTGCTCTTCTCTACATATATCTTCTAGGGTCTGAGCCAGAGGTGGTATTCAACAGGTTCTGACCAGTTCTGGAGAACTGATCGTGAAAATTTTGAGTAGTTTGGAGAACCGGTAAATACCACCTCTGATTGGTCCCACCCCCATCTATTCTTTCCCTCCCGAGTACCAGCTGATCAGGAGGGAATGGGGATTTTACAGTATCCTTCCCCTGCCACACCCACCAAGTCATGCCACAGAACCGGTAGTAAAAATTTTTAAATCTCACCACTGATCTGCACTGCAAATACTCAACGCCATGCTATCATGTTGATGCAAAAAATTCTTTCCTGCCATCTAAGACCTGTGGTGGTACAGTGGTTAGAATGCAGCACTGCAAGTTAATTCTATCCACTCAGCAGGGGTTTGATCCTGACCAGCTCAAGGTTGACTCAGTCTTCTCTCCTTTCGAGCTTGGTAAAATGAGGACCCAGATTGTTGGGGAAAATTTGAATAGTTCAGAGAACCGGTAAATACCACCTCTGATTGGTCACACCCCATCTATTCTCTGCCTCCCAAGTCCCAGTTGATCAGGAGGGAATGGGGATTTTGCAGTATCCTCCCCCTGCCAAGCCCACCAGCCATGCCCACCAAGCCACACCTACAGAACTGATAGTAATTTTTTTTTAATCCCATCACTGGTCTCAGCATCCCTTTTGCATTGTGGGGACCAGAACATGAGAGGGGGGGACCTGACATCTGCCATTTGCAATGACATGATAGCAAATCACTCTTGTTTGGTGAATAGGCAGTTCCAGGACACCCCATTAGTACTATTGCGGTCCCCTGTACTAAAACATGGTGTTTCTGCACTAAAACGTGGTGTTTGCAATTTTAAAAAAATGCTTCCTTTCAAAGGATTCTTCATGCCCTGTGTGGTAGTTGCCAGGGTATGCTGTTGATCTGAAAGTATCTCCCTCATTCTCTTAATAAAATCTGCACTGAAGTTGAAAGGAGTGAAAAAGCAACTGGTATTTCTGAAGCCAAGTGGGCATCTTTCGGAGTAGAAATGAGCGGTTTCAAATGGGAGTACAGGGCTAATCCAGTAGATAGATGGCTTATCTTCAAGTTAAGTTTTCCCGAAAGCAGATTAGCATATTATGCCTTGCTTAGTATGCAATCATGATAGCTGCCCTTCCATCAACCGTGCTTTAAATTGCAAAGGACCAAGCATCATTTCTCTCTTATCATTTATGCTCTTGGTCAGATCCATTCATGTGACCAAATTGATTAATTAAGAATGTAAGTTGTACAGATAGAAGCATCCAGCTTTGCTAGACCCTGTGTCAAAAGGAGCAAGTCTTTACATCCATGATCCTGACCTATGATTTCACGCAGCAAGAACTCTACCAACTGAAACCTAGATACATTCTCCATACCTTTATATTTTAGCCTATGTAACCATTGCTTGTTTCACCCTTCCCCTTTTCTGGGGAACCTAGAGAGGCAAAATATTCGCCCAACCTGACTGCAAAGGCAGAAATTTGCATTTGCAAGAAGGAGATAATCATAAGATGTCAGGTTGATTAATAAGAAGAGAAATGACTGGGCCAAACAGCATGGATATATATATATGGCTGCATATAGCTTTCCTGAGTCTCTGCATAATCTGATATTTGGAACTCAGCCCCTGCAATCCCTACAAGCATCCTGCTTCTAGGCTCTGTTGTCCTTGTATACTTGAGCTATGTCATATGGGACAAGAAAGACCCTCTAGCCTTTTTGAAAGAACTGAGATCCACACACAAATGGCATTCCCCTCCAAGTCCTACTGTCATTTTGTATTTTAGAGGAGGTTGGGGGGGGGGGCGAGATTTATGACAGCAAGGATTTGTTGTAAAAGCCAACTTTAAACTATAATGCAGGGCATCTTCAACCTTCATTGAGCAGGCAATTAATTAGATGAACATCAGTAGTTCATGGACATGTGCAGCACTTTGTATGTGTGAGTGCGTGCTTACACACATATACTGTATACAATCATATGACATTCTCTTTGAAGAAAAATGTAGGTTTCTCCCATATGCACACTTCCCCAGCAAAGGTAGAAATTCAGATCTTGTTCAGTTATTCAAACAAGACGTTGTAATATGCTGAGGACTGGTGTTTGTATTTTTCAAGACAGCAATATAACCAGTTATGCAAGTTTACAACATGGAAGTTCTTTTCCCACAGCAGCCAACCAAATGTCTTAATGGATTTCCCCCAGGGGTGAAATCTAGCAGGTTCTGACTGGTTCTGGAGAACTGATAGCAGAAATTTTTGAATAGTTCAGAGAATCGGCAAATGCCAACTCTGGCTGGCCCCAGAGTGGGGTGGGAATGGAGATTTTGCAATATCCTTCCCCTGCCACACCCACCAAGCCATGCCCACCAAACCACGCCATGCCCACCAAGCCATACCCACAGAACCAGTAGTAAAAAAAATGAATTTCACCACTGATTCCCTCCCCCCCCCCATGCCATACAGTACACTCATTCATATGTACAATTATCTGGCATGCATTTTTCCATCCATCCTTCTCATTCAGTCATGAATGCACACACAGGATTCTACAATTCTTTTCCGCCCAGTAATGTTGAGCCGGTTTGTGAAGAAAGCAATGAGGTAGTTCAATTCAGGAATTACTAAACTACGTTCTAGTTAAATGCATAGGACAATTATAAATCTATCTGTCAGATTTCCTAAAAATGCCCTAATTGATTCTTGAGTATCAAGCCAAGTTTCAATACAAAACTAGTCATTTATTAGGAGCACCATTAGGCAAGGCCTTTTTGCAGTCAGATCTGAGCTTTATTTCAGTTATAGCTAAACTTTACCCCTGTTCCTTCCCTCCCCTCAATCTGTGTCATAAATCACATTCCCCAATGAGGTGCACCCCTCCCAAGTCTGCTACAGTAATCTGATATCTGACTCTAGCTGAACGTATGCATGGAATGCGCTCTTCCCCCCCCCCTTCTCTCACCATGACAACTTTAGGAGTTGACAATATCAGCTTATCTTCACTCATTTTGCACATATTGGCTGGGAAGATTGAATTGGGAAGGTTTGTGACTTTGTTTAACAGAGTCTGCATCAAACTATCCTCAAATATTGTTTTTTTTAAAAATGTAAAGCCAAGAGAAGACAATCTTTATATGAAGCTCTCCTACTCTGAGTACATGGAATCCTCGATATCTGTGGAGATTCTTGTTCATTCAGGTAAGTCTACTGCTACTACTGGTTGTCCCAAAGGTGCTTTTTCAAGAGGCAACTTGAACTTTTTTTTCTTTTTTCTGAATACAGGGAATCCTTGACTTATGACCACAATTGGGACCAGACTTTCTGTTGCTAAGCAAGGGGATTGTTAAATGGGTCGTGCCCAATTTTACAACCTTTTTTGCCATTGTTGTTAAGGAAGTCACTTATCTGTTAAGTGAATCACACAATCAGGAAGTGAATTCAGATTTCTCCTTTGACTTTGCTTGTTGGAAGCCAATTGGGAAGGTCACACATGGAGATCACAGGACCTTGGGACATTGCAAGCATTGTAATTACATGCTAGTGCCAAATATAGCCAAGTGCCCAAATTTTGATCACATGATCATAGCGATGATGTGACAGTTGTAAGTGTGAGAGCAAGTCATAAGACTTTTTTTTGCAGTGCTATTGCAATTTTATATGGTTGCTAACCAAATAATTGTAACTTGAGGACTACTTGTATGTGGCCAATGAATCTGTGAAACTAACGCCCACCAGCTGTCATTTTCTGAAATGAAACTGCTTCATAGATAAATATTTATCAAGTGGTTCTCACTTGATGTTTAATTATCAGACAACGTAGTTCTTGTGCCATAGCAATAAATGTTCACATCATCTTAAGGGTAGGTCTTTTGAATTAAACAGCTTACGTATTAAGATGCCAAGCTTAGGTATCAACTATAGACTAATCAAGTCAGGTATGTGCAGGTATAGATTATTGCAGAATCTCAGATTAAAAATTGGGGTTTTATCCCCACTCCTGGATAGAATTTGTAATGTATAACCTCAGGCTGCCTATAGCTGTTCCTGAACCTCAAAATGCTTATAATACAGTAATTGATCATGTATCAAAGAAGGATGTTTACTAACTACAAAAGTAATAATGTGTACCAGGTGATTGTTAAAGAAAAAAAAAAACAAGTGTGATTTTGCACCTGAAAGAAATTGTGTGCTCCTGATGCAGAAGAAATCGGTGAACATCTTCAACTTTACAGAATTGTACAGTATATGTAAAGTTATCTGCTCCATGATATGAAACAACTTTTGCCAAGTTATGATGAATTTATACAATTTTAAAGGATGTAATCCTGAATGGACATTTAATGACTGTACTTTAAGCATCATTCCAAATGGACCAGACAATAGTTCTAATACTGTACAGTTATTCCTTTCCCCTTCCCCTTCCCCTCCCCTTCCCATTCCCCTTACCTTCCTTTCTTTTCCTTCCCCCTCCCTCCCTCCCTCCCTCCCTCCCTTCCTTCCTAGAAGAATTACAAATTGAAGATTTTATTCTTTGAACTTTTCCAAACTCTGAAATTCTATGATTTAAACAGGGTGATCACACAAGAATAGCTTTTAAGTTACAGGTTTGCCTCAGAGGTTTTGTGGATAAAAGGAGTTTCAAAAATTAAGATGGTGATTAGATGGTGTGCCTTGAATATCCATTTGCAAAAAGGTCTGAGACAAATATTTACCCAGTGCAGCTTTCCTGGCACCAAGAACAGACAACTATATTGAGGCCACTGCATTAGTACTCCTCCAGACACAATTCCAAATCTCGCTTTTCACCTTTAAATGGATTGCCCCCTGGGTACATACAATATAAGTTCACCTTGTCCAGGTGGGACCGAGTCATTCAGAATGCTTGATCTGGATAGGAGAACCATATATTTTGAGTCTGAATCAATTGGGATCCAGAGGATGATACCTTTTCATCACATCCCTCTTCGTTAACCATAATTATCTCAGTGACAAGCTTGACTTCATTTTCTAAAGCTGCCTGCATAGAGTTTTTCTGCAGGGTCTTTGAAAGCCAATGTTGCTTTATTCTGACAGATGCTAACTGATAGTTAAAATTACGGTGACAGTTGATTTGATCTGTTGTCTATGTTTACACTGTTCTTATCTGTGTTGCTTTATATTTTTATCACGGTAAGCCACCAGGTGTCTCTGGATTCTGATGGCATGTAAATTAGAGAAATAAATTATTACTGTAGGGATTCCAGCTAAGAAAATATTGTCCCCCTTTTAAGCAGATTAACTAGCTGACACCAAAACTTTTTACATACAGTACATCTTATCTGATGATTTTTTTGGGAAAATGAAATTGACGTGCTTCAAAATTCTGTAGCAGAGCTTACCAAATTTGTCATTTCTCCCAGGAGTGTACAGTCTCCCTGGATTCCATGTTTTTGTGGAATTCCAGGAAGGAATGTGAGGAAGAAACCCATCCACTGACTTATTTTACTAGTGATTCTGTAGTTGAATTCAAGGAATGCCCTACCTTTAAGAACTGGTTGGAGTATTTCTCTTTCTATAAAAAAAAGTTTGGAGGAATTGCTGAACTAATATTTTCCCCCTCAAATTTGGTAATATTACTAGGCTATTTGGATGAGGCCTTTGTACTATGATGCTGGAGAAGACTGCCACGAGTCTTTTGGATTGCAAGGTGATCAAACTGGCCAGTCCTAGAGGAGATCAACACTGACTGCTCTTTAGAAGGCCAGATCCTGAAGATGAAACTCAGATACTTTGGCCACCTAATGAGAAGAAAGGACTCACTGGAGAAGAGCCTAATGCTGGGAAAGATTGAGGGCAAAAGAAGAATGGGACGACAGAGAATGAGGTGGCTGAATAGAGTCACTAAAGCAGTAGGTATGAGCTTAAATGTACTCCAGAGGATAATAGAGGACAGGAAGGCCTGGAGGAACATTGTCCATGGGGTCATGTTGGGTCGGATATGACTCTGCAACTAACAACAATAAGAAGAAGAAGAAGATTGCAGTATTCCATTCTGGAGTATTATATTTAAAGTCATAGCTAAAGGCATGTGAATATGGGCTACTGAGACATGGAGACTTTCCTATAAAAATAGAAGTTCCCACTAACACTTTGTGCTTTTTTACTCATACTGAATTTCAAAAGGTGGTTATTTGACTGTGCAGGATTTTGTTGTTCTTATTAGGCATGGATCTTATTAGGCATGGACTGCTGTATAAGTCAAGGTTCAATTAAATGTGCAATTTGGCTGCTTGGAAGCACCATAGTAAATGAAAGCATTTTTAGGCTTAATGCAGTGGTGACATGAATTAATGGTGCTGTTATCACCTGATAGTACAACCCCATATGAGGTAAGTTGAGTACAGGCCACTGTTTCCAGCAGGGTTGATGACTTACAATAATGATGCAATGGGCAATCTGGAGCATAAGTGTCTTAAATCTTGCCATGGACTAGGTAATTAATTTCTCCCCTAACTGCATGACAGAGAGAAAATATAACTGTTCCTGCTAGCAGATGACTGCCTTATGTGAGAGATAACCATTTCAGGGGCCGAGGACACAAGCCATGAATATATGATGCAAATATTTGCTTTCATACTGCCACTGTGTGCTCCTGATCTAAAGAGGGAAATGTTGGAGTAGGATGGAGTAGGATGGAAGGAGCAAGTCCACATGTTCACACAAAGACACTCCCTGTGGACCTGCTTCTGACTCTGAACATTAAATAGAAATGCCTTATGAGCTTATTAAGTGGAAAAGTAATATATAAAGTAAGCATGCCCTCAGTTTTACAAGACACAATGCCAATCTCAGCAGCAGAATTACAATGGACATTCAGATTGAATTGAAAGCTGCACACTGCATCTAGCCTTTTCCTAAACATCAAGAGAACATGCAGAACTACCCAAGGAGATGATCAGATTATAATGTCTCCAACTACATTACCAAAGAGAAATAAAAGCTGGGGCAAACAGGTAAATATGCCTTGTCCAAATATGACTAGGAGGGAGTGATAGTTCAGTATTTTAAAGATGCTGAGCTAGTCAGCTGGAAAGCTGGCAGCCTGTGTTCAAGAGTCGAGTGCCATTTGACAAGGTGAGTTCCCATTCTTGCCCCAGCTTCTGCCCACCTAGCAGTTTGAAAGCATGCAAATGTAAGTAGGTAAATAGGTATCATTTTGGTGAGAAGGTAAAAGCATTCAATGATCCTCAGACAGAGGTGGGTGGTTCCCAGTTTGGCCCAGTTCAGCCGAACCGGTAGTGGTGATTCAGCCTGGGTCCCAGAACCTGCAGCGACCCAGGCTGGCCATGCCCCCAAACCAGTTCCCTGGTCTCTTCTGCCATTGCGGGACTTTTCTGTGCATGCGCAAACCAATTTACAGTCAAATGTGAATGTGCAAGCAACGATACAGGAACCCACCCTTGCCCTCAGCATATAGTCATACTGGCCATACGACCATGAATTTGTCTTCAGACAATTCTGGCTCCATTGGCTAAGAAATGGAGATGAGCACTGCTCCCTAGTATTGGACACAACTGGACAGGGAAAACCTTTACTTTTAAATCTGAGCTTTCGGACTTGTGCTGGAACCCATCCTCAAGGAATTCTCTCTATTATATTCTAGTGAGAGAGATGATCCTTGAAGAATGGGCTCCAGCATGTCTGATAACTTGGATAACTAAACCTCTGGTCCCGATATATAGTTTATATATAAAACAGAGAGAACTAAAATAGAGAGTTCCTTACCTTTAACATTGAGACATATATTGTAGTCGTAGTTCTTTTTAACCTAAAGGATCAGTGTTCCAATTTTTCACTGCTCTTCACTTCGGGTTACTTTATTCATTCATCTTTATCTATGAAATTGTTTGAGAAGGCTACATTTAGCCTATGGTCTTGACAAGATCCACAATTGCAGCACTGCTGATAAAAAAGTGAGGCTTAACACACACACACAGACACACACACACACACACAGACACACACACAGAGAGAGAGAGAGCCAATCAGTAGTGTAAAGTGAGTAATCAGAAAAGGGAAGACAGGAGAAAGAATTGGATGTAAAGGCAGCATCTAGACAATGTAGTGCTTAAATGCAAGCCTATCCTTAGCTACAGAAACCCTGTGGATGAAGGGTTTCATATTTTGGCTCAACCTACCTTACTGGGTTGTGGTTATGGGAGATGGGGATGGGGGAATAGAGGACAGAAGGCTTTTTCATTCAACTTTCCTGAATCATTGAGGACCAGTATATAAATCTGAACATGTTAAAAAAAATCTAGTGAGATTGGCCAGGTAATTGGAGCCTTTTTTTTCTTGGCAAGGTTTAACAATACATGCTTGAACTTTGTGTGACTTTATTTTAATGATTCCAACATATGAAGATGTGCCTCTGTGGACGTCAGTGTGATTAGATAGTCAATTGCTGAGCTCAAGTATCATCCTTTCTTAGGTTTTCTTGGCCAAACTGAGGTTAAATCATTGCTGACTTTGGAAACTGTTGACCACTGTAAGTTTCCTTCCCTCCTGAGTTCATGCAGGAAAGAAGGAATTACACTCGCTTGTTATTGTGTGTCTATCACTCTCCTTCCCATGCTGTTCTACTCTTGTCTTGCTCTTGGCTACCTTATTTCCCCCATTCTTGCTTGTTCTCTGCATGTCTGTTGGTGGAATTCTGATGGCTCTTGTTTTATGCCTAAACAGTTCTAGCTTCCCCTACCATATGGTCATCCTGATGTTACCATTTGCCTCAATCATCCTTTTTGTAGTTGCTTGAACATCTTAATTGATCTCATGAGCTATGTTAGGGATTTATAACAGACATCAATGTAATTCATCTCATAAGCACGTAACTGTCTTTCTCTCCAATCGGAAGCGTGAATCTCATGCATCTATAAATATGCCCCAAACAGCTTTTTTTCCCTGTGGTGATATAAACATCTTGGAAGGATTGTCAGAAGGATTGCAGCAGGCAAGGCTTTTTGTAAATGAAAGTCTTTCAATGTGTTATCTCTATTTGCATTTTTGATGCAATTCTCTTTTGTTTGAAGTGGCAGGGAACAGAGTAAAACACACCTCTTCCCCACAGAAAGGATATTTTTATTTTTTACTAAAAGCAGAAATAAGCAGATGATATAACCCTACAAAGGCATGTTTATAGATGCATGAGATTCCTCATGTTTACATTCTGCAACATGGTCTATGTTGGAGTAAATTTATGGAATGTTCTGATTTCTTCTTTTGCTGCTCTTAGGATTTTTCCTAAGGATTAAAAAAAATCTGTAGCATAGACATGGAAATGGACATCTATGTGAAGCTGCCCAGGCTACAAGTTTGTGATTTTCTGCTCCAGAAAACATGGGGCTTTCAATTGCAAATAACAATTGCATTATTAATGCAGGCATCTATTGGTTCATTTGTGAAACTTCATTGTGATGTTTAGCACATGTCCTTTACCCACCTATTAAAGGTAAAGGTTCCCCTCACACATATGTGCTAGTCATTCCCGACTCTAGGGGGTGGTGCTCATCTCCGTTTCAAAGCTGAAGAGACAGGAAGACGTCTCCGTATGATGTGGCTGGCATGACATGGTTGTATCCAAGACTTGGGTGGTAACATTGAACTTCTGGTGTTTTAGCAAGGAATGAACAATATGGAAGAAATTCACCCAACCATATGAAGCAGGTTGTTCCAATATGATCTGATTGTATAAAGGTAAATATTCCTGTCACAGGAATCTGTGCTAGTCATTCCCAACTCTAGGGGACGGTGCTTCTCTCTGTTTCAAAGCTGAAGAGCCAGCACTGTCTGAAGATGTCTCCGTGGTGATGTGGCTGGCATGACTGGTTCCACCACAAATCCGCGGTAGACTAAAGCGCGCTCGACGAAAGCGCGTACGTGACGTCATCACAGCGCGACGAAAACGGCACGCTGTGAGCGGTAAATTTAAAATTAACGCGAAAACCTTACCCTAAACCCCCCAAACCTAACCCTAAACCTAACCCTAAGCCTAACCCTTAACCTAACCCTAAACCTAACCCTAAACCTAACCCTTAACCTAATGCTAAACCTAACGCTAACCATTAACCTAACCCTAACCCTAACCCTAACGCTTAACGTAACCCTAAACCTAACCCTAACCCTTAACCTAACCCTAACCCTAAACCTAACCCTTACCTTTATGTGAATCGGCTTGCTTTAATTTAATTTTAATTTTAATTTAATTTATTTTTAATTTTATTTGTCGTGCTGCTGATGACGTCACGTACACGCTTTGATCGTGCGTGCTTTAGTGGACCGCGGTTTTGACGGGTCACGGGCATGACTAAACACCGAAGGTACATGTAATGCTGTTACCTTCCCACCAAAGGTGGTTCCTATTTTTCTATTTGCATTTTTAGGTGCTTTCGAACTGCTAGATTGGCAGAAGCTGGGAAAAATAACTGGAACTCATTCCATTATGCGGTGCTAGGGATTTGAGCCACTGAACTGCTGACCTTTCTGATCAATAAGCTCGTGTCTTAGCTACTGAGCCACCATGTCCCTTATACCCATCTATTAGGATTATATTAGCTGTAAATGTGACTAATTAATATTTTAACTGTTTTTAACTCCCCCAAAATCTAAATGTCTATTTCTCCATCTGTCCCATACACATCAGTAATCTTTATCATTATGTAACAATACACCTAGACAACATCCTTATCTTGGTTTCATCTAGCGACATGTGCAGGAGTTATGAGAATTCATGGGTTGGTTCCAGTAATCTACAGCAATCTTATGGGCCAACATTGTCCCTTAGCCAATATGCTCCTGATTCTAATCTAAAAGGAATGGAGTCATTAAGTTTAGCAACATAGTTCTGGCAGCTATATTTAGATGCCAGCGATTAGGACATCAGCTTGGGAGAAATGGTGAAGCAGAGGGAATCCTCAAAAGACTGAAGCAAGCCTCACTTCAATAAGCTTTTGAAGAGTGCAAATAAAAGTTCCTCAGACAGAACAATTTCTGCAGAAATGGTCCTTCAACTTGAAATGGGCTTAACAAAGTTCAGCATTTGATTATGTTGTCTGTGTTGAATAGAAGAGCATGTGCTCTTCTATGAACTAAGTTCAGTTCCTCTTTTATCTCATATTCTCACCTTCTACCATTGCACCAGTTTGCCACCTGTGGTGGTTGACCTTTTCCTACTTTTGAGCTATGCTTTGATCTCCTGAAGCCCATTGTTGGCAGAGGTCCAATTTGGCCAAGTACCAACATAAAGTTACCTTTCTTCTCAGCAAACCTATTTGTCAGGCCCCAAGAACCAACAAAGACACATGGAATTACTTCTGAGCAGTTTCCAAAAACTGTCTTCTGTCTTCATCTACAAAGATTTTGCCAGCTAAAGCAACTTCTTGCATCATTAAAGATATATTCTGAGAATTTCTATGGAGGACTTACCTTGATCTTCTTTCTCCAAACCAAACTATCTAAACTTTGTTGTCTCTTGGTTCTCTGGAATGCAACCCCTCACTCTTGGGAATCCAGGCTACGGTCACTCCTAGTTGCAAAATAGTAAACCTGGTAGGGAGCTCTTGGTGCAGTGAACAGCTTCCCATTTATCCTCTTCTTGTTGTTGTTTTTTTAACTAGGTGTCATGAATTTTCTCCATAAGATAATGGGATGAGGACAACTTCCTCATTAGAAGGATGTTCTTGCAAACGTCTATTATGAAAAGGGATGACCTCTTCCTGTGAAGAAAACAGTTTTGTTCAGCAGAGAAAATTAAAGGTCGTTTCTTAGAGCTTTTGGACTGGTGCTGTCCAAACCAAAAAACAAAAGAAAGATATCTTGAACTACCGTATAATTCATCATTTCATACTGGGGTGACCCAAGAAATGTCATATGTCATATAACCTTTTCCAGCTGCTCATCTTGATTTCCTCATGTGAGATGGAACAGCAAGATGACAACAATATCACATTTACCCTTAGCAGTAGTGAGGGCGCAGCTGATACAGAATTCCCTCCATTATTCTCTTTAATCTTTAATCAGAATTCCCTCCATCATTATGTTTCATCTTTAACAAACAGAAGTTGATCTCTACTTTCTCTGCATTTCAGGGTAGAGAGAGAGATCAACTTCTGTTGCTTCTCTTATCTGATAAGAACCCAACTGTATCTCCCACATTGCCTGGGTTGGTGCCCCCATATATGCTACTGGTCTTCCTTGTAGTTGAACATTTTGATTCGTTTACTTATATTTTAATATAAAATTACTGATAGTTGACTATATTTATTATATTATTGTACTTCATTACTTAATCTTCAATATTTCATTTCTAATTTCTTGTTTTATATCTTATACCACACACACACACACACACACACACACACACACACACAAATTATGCACCAATTGATATGTATGTATACACTGTTAGCAACTGTTCAAAGGTAAGCAGATTCAATATTTGGGGCATTTGATAACCAACTCAGATTTGCAACTGTTCACCGCACCCTGTGGTCATAGGACCATGATTTATGATGATTTTACCCAAAAACAGGCATTCACTGGCAAAAACTGGCAAAACTCGGCCTGTAGCAATGGGTTTGCTTAACAACCATGGTGTCCACTTAAAGACCATGGCAGTCATTGAACAACTTCCACAAAAAGGTGGAAAAAATAGGTCCAGTTACATGGTGACCCACTTTATGACTTATAACCATAATTGTCAGGCTAAATCACAGTTGTAAATCACGGAATATTTGTATTTATATTCACTTATTTTTTAGCTCTCATATCATTGTTTTCTAGCAGTTCCCAAATATCAAATCAATGTTCGCTTTATGTCACTAAAATTGCTGCCCCTGCTCTTTGAGTATTACATTGATACATGAAGAGCTGGTTTATGATTTGTCTGCTTTAAACTAATTGTTGCAAGCTTGAGCCCCAATTACTTTTTTTTTGTCTTGTATAAACTAACCATAGGGACATGGTGGCTCAGTGGATAAGACGCTGAGCTTGTCGATCAGAAAGGTTGGCAGTTTGGTGGTTCGAATCCCTAGTGCTATGTAATGGAGTGAGCTCCCGTTACTTGTCCCAGCTTTTGCCAACCTAGCAGTTCGAAAGCATGTAAAAAATGTGAGTAGAAAAATAGGAACCATCTTTGGTGGGAATGTAACAGCGTTCTGTGCACCTTCAACATTTAGTCATGCTGGTCACATGACCATGGAGATGTCTTCGAACAGTGCTGGTTCTTCGGTTTTGAAACAGAGATGAACACTCCTAGAGCCAGAAATAACTAGCACATATGTGCAAGGCAGTGGTGGGTTTCAAATTTTTTTAGAACCTCTTCTGTAGGTGTGGCCTGCTTTATGGGAGTGGCTTGCCAGCCATGTGACCAGGTGGGAGTGGCTTGCCAGCCGTGTGATGGTAGGTGTGGCCAACTTGTAAAATGTGGTGAAACTCACTTTACAATGCTCTTGCTTAGCAACCAAAATTTGGCTCAGAAACTCTGGCATTTGAAGCACGCTGTCAAGTTACAAGACCCTTACACCCCTAACCCTTTAGAAAAAAAACCCAGGGGTGTTCAAACTTGACAGCTTTAAGACTTGTGGATTTCAACTCCCAGAATTTCTTCTCCAGTCATGTTGTCTCAGGAACTCTGGCATTGAAGTGTGCAAGTCTTAAAGCTGTCAAGTTATAAGACCATTGCACCCCTAACCCTTTAGAAAAAAAACCCAGGGGTGTTCAAACTTGACAACTTTAAGACTTGTGGATTTCAACTCCCAGAATTTCTTCTCTTGCTCTTCATCTTGATGATGTGCAGATGGACAGGGGGAGGGAGATGGAACCGGTTCTAAACAGCACTGTAGATTTGTGGAACCTCTTCTGTGGAAGAGGTTAGAGCTGCCAGGAACCGACCCCTGGTATGAGGGGAACCTTTACCGTTATCTTTTTATAAACTAACCACTAATAGAAAAGTGAGAACTGACCCCTAAAAGTTTAACTTACTCTGCAAAACAAGTATGCAAACATTGTTAAAGAAGCAATCAATCCACTAAATCATTTTAAAAAAGCTATTAATTTCCCCCAAACCTATTCAGGGCCACTCCTATATGCAGATGCAAAATTTGAGGAAAGAATCAGCCTGCCTAACAGAAGAGCAAAGGATCAGGCTGCTGTGGGTGTCTTAATACAGAAACAGCTGCTTTAAAGTGTACATTCTTTATTAGAACACTGACTCTTGTTTATCATTATTGATTTTATTGGGTTAGTATTGACTCAATGCACCTGTGGGACTATTAACAAAAAGCTAGCAAAGCATTAAAGCAAAGACAGGCTTTTAGTGTATTGTGCTTACAGGATTTGCTTCTTTCTCTCTCTCTCTCTCTCTCTCTCTCTCTCTCTCTCTTTCCTTCCTTCCTTCCTTCCTTCCTTCCGTATGTCTTTCTTTATGTCTTTCTTTCTTTATGTCTTTCTTTCTTTCTCCCTTCCGCCCTCCCTCTCTCTCCCCCCTCTTTCATTGCTAGAATAGAACAGTTCATTGAAACACCCCAAATCCAATGAGCAAATTTGATTGTACAGAGAATCAGGCAGTGACGTCCTTGGTTCAATTTATTAATTATTTCTTAAGATACTCAAGTAAGAGGCATTGAGTTGTTGCTGTTGTTGTCTGGTTTGTTTACTTACATTTTGCCTTGGGAACTATCACTTGTCAGATGTTGCTAAACTACAATTCCCAACATTCCTCCATGGCATCTGTGCTTGGTGTTTCTGGGAGTTGCGATTTAGCAACATCTGAGAGATCACAGGTTCTTCACCCTGTTCTATATGGTATGGCTAGGTCTACTACATGTTTATTAATTTCCCTAGTTTGATGACTATAGCTTTTATCAGTTGGATGGCAACTAATAATTCAAAGTGTCTAGTTTTTCTTGACTTGTTGTGTTCATGCTAGGAAAAGCTGCTGATATGCTCTTTTTAAAAAATAAAAAAGAGCAGACAAAATCATAAGTAATAACTTGATCAATAGCAATAGCAATATCATTGTTTCTTTGCAATGATAGCTAAACTTAGTTTGTCTGTTCAGAGGCAGTTTACTTCTGAATGTTAGACACAGAAGAACAAGACCAAGAAAGGTTATTGGCTACCTTCAGGCTCTACTTGGTGTTTCTTGGAAGTATGGGTCTAGGTTAGGATGGAGAATAAAGTATTTGACTCAATATTATTTGCCGTGGTGGTGCAGTGGTTAGAATACAGTATTGCAGGCTATTGTAACTCACTGCTCACTCCAGGAATTTGATCCTGACTGGCTCAAGGTTGACTCAGCCTACTGGCTTTCCGGTGCTTCTGGAACACAATGAAATCTCATAAGGATCAGATATGGACTTGTTAAATATGACCACAATTGATTCCCAAATTTCTGAAGTTAAGCGAGAAGTTGTTAAGTGAGATTTGCCCCATTTTGCAACCTTTCTTGCTACAGTAGTTAAATGAATCACTGCAGTTGCTAAATTAGTAACACAGTTGTTAAGTGAATCTGGCTTCCCCATTCATTTTGCTTATCAGAAGGTTGCAAAAAGGCATCACATGACCCAGGACACTGCAACTGTCATAAATATGAGTCATTTTCCAAGCGTCTGAATTTTGATCATGTGGCATTGGGGATGCTGCAATGGTCAGAAGTATGAAAAATGGGTTATAAGTCATTTTTTCAATGTTGTTGTAACTTTGGTCACTAAACAAATGGTTGTAAATTGAGGAATACCTGTAATCCTTTTGTTCCACTATCATGTCACAGTTTTCATTCCTCTCCAACCCTTTCTTCTCTCTCCTACCCTTCCTTCCTTCATTTCTTCTTCCAGACTTTTTTTCTTCTGTTCCCTCTCAAATCCTGTTCTTTGCCAGCTTTAATAGTCCAAGATTGCAAATGGAAAATTTGCCACCCAGATTTCCTTGACAAACAAGGAAATGGACACCCTTGAAAAACCAGCCCTTCCCTTCCCTCCGCCATCTAATTTCAGACTCTGAGGGGGCAAACCAAGCAGATGGTTGGCATGGAGGAGGATGATTCAGAGCTCAAAGTCCTGGTGAAACATCTCTGAAATCAGTGGGAGAAGCACAGACCTGACATGTGATGGAGACATGTGAAAAATGAAAAGTTCCAGACAAAGGTCAAGCCGATTTGGCCATTATTTTTCAAATGCAACCATCATGGGCAATCAATCCTGTAGTTCCATTGAGAAAAACATCTCTTTCCCATATTTCATTTGTGCAGAAGGTGGTTCTGGAATTATTTGAGAGAGGAGCCTGATGTAGGAAGATTACTGAAACATACAAGCACTGATTCCCCACCATCGCTACCACTGCCACCTAACCCAGCCCATGTATTCACAATAGCATACAGTAAAAATAATAATAGGAGTTGAATGAGAGAGTATCACAAAAGAGGAATAGCAGAGACATATATAATAAATAAATAAACAAATGATTAAATAAATAAAAAACAAATGATTAAATAAATAAATAAGTACATAACTAAATAGGATGGGATGGGAAGGAAAGGGGTTGGATGGGGTAAGACAAGACAAGACAAAAGGAACCAATTTGAATTCTTAGGATTCAGCTACTCAGTCAATATTGTAAATTCTGACTACAGATGCAGGAAGACTACAGGTACATTTATGACCACAATTGGGCCCAAAGTCTCTGCTGCTAAGTGAGGCATTTGTTAAGTGAGGTTTGACCCATTTTACGACCTTGGTTGCCACAGTTATCAAATGAATGACTGCAATTGTTAAGTTAGTATGATGGTTGTTAAGTGAATAGGGCCTCCCCCATTGACTTTGCTTATAAGAAGGTCGCAAAAGATGATCACATGACCCCAGGACACTGCAACTATCATAAATACGATCCAGTTGCCAAGTGTCCAAATTTTAATCATGTGACCATGGGGATGCTGAAACACTGGTAAGGGTGAAAAAACGATCATAGGCCATTTTTTTCAGTTCCGTAGTACCTGCAAATGGTCACTAAACAAACCGTTGTAAGTTGAGATCTGCCTGTATTCATGCGTTATGGAAAGAGCACCCTAAATCAAATGCACTATGGAGAAATCTCAGTTTACATAAAAACTACTATGGGTAGTAGTTGCGAGAAAGGGTTGTTAAAAAAACTATTTTTAAAAAAATTACAGCATATAAGAGGTTATAAGAGTATACACAAAGGTGCTTTTTTCAGGAGGCAACTGGACTTCCTTATTTTTTTTTCTTTTGAAGATGTTTCACTTCTCATCCAAGAAGCTTCTTCAGCTCTGATAGGATAGTGGGGAATGGAACGATTGATATTTCTTTCCATTATATTATATTATATTCATTGTATTATATTATATTCCATCCCCCACTGAGTCCTTCAGGAATAGGGCGGCATGCAAGTGTAATAAACATACAAACTTCAAAAGAAAAAAATGAAAAAAGTCCTGTTGCCTCCTGAAAAAGCACCTTTGGGACAACCATGACCTGGATGACTTCATAGCCTTTCTTTGGAATTAGGTGAAAGAACTTCTATTGAAGCTAGTAATTAACAAAGTTGATAGTATCACAAATCATTTTATGTTGCTGAGAAACTTCTATTTCAGATTTAGGAGTGAGCAGAGTTACAGGCACTTCTAGCATTAGTATTGCTATATCATTCATGTTATCAGTTCTTACTATAAGATTTCTTCATGGAAAAAGCTGCCTTTAATAAATGCCATGGACAAATGATTGTTGCTTGCAAATTTAGCTCATTTTATTAGTCACTGTTGATCACAGAGGAGGGATTAAATGATGAATTAATTGCTCTATGGGCAATTAATTTATTATTACTTGTCCATTGAGTTGCCTCGCTAAAGCTGCCACACTGTCAGAGCCTGTTTTCACACATATGCAGTACTTTATTTATTGATATTCTCTTGTTTCTTTTTAATATTCTTTTTGTTACCATAAAATAAGAACAAGCCAGACACCTCTTTCCCAAATAAGGATTAACAGGTAGAAATAAAAGAACTAAACCTGCAAACAGAGTTTAATTAAAACAACAGGAACTCTGAAAAGCTGTAGGAACTCATTGCTTGCCTACCCTGGAGAGGCAATTTTACATTTGATTTAATTACAGAAAATCATTATTAATCAAATCCAAAATTGTGTAAGAGCTAAACACGACAACTCTGAAGTCCAGTAATATAACAATGAAGCTGTTTGGAAGCTTGATGCAAACAAATAAGTGAATATAGCATGGCTAGTCCAGAAAAAAAAGTTATTTAAGAACATTAAGAGGGAATGGAATCTACTTGTTAGCCTCTATTTTGCTTGCTTGCTATTGGCTGCCATAGAAATGGGGAGGGAGGGGGCTTGAGGTGCTTGGGATGGGGAATTTCTGGTGTTGGAGGAGTTATCAGAAGGGAGTTTAGTTCTCATCATCTTCTGCACTGATGGCCTGTGTTTGGACTTGGTCAAGGTCAACAGTCTCTGCATACCAACTGAATTAGGCCTTTTGAAGATGCATCCCACATGACATCTAAGGGAGTTGCAGATTGGTCATTGGATTGGGGTAATTGGGAGGAGCATGCTAGGCAAACATTTGATATGTACATGTTCGCAACTTTTTGGCTCAGATCTCGCTTTCCTTTCGCTGCTTTCTTTTCATAACCAGTAAAAGTATTCTTAACTCTACAAAAATAGAGTTTTCTTTCTTGGTTATTGAAGGAGGCATGCCTGACATAACTGTTTGTGGTAAGCTTGCTATAATGGCCTCTAGCTACACAGGCAATATTTGAAATAGAATTCTTAGGGACCTGAAAATAAAAATTCAGCCACTGAGTTTTGTATGTATCTCAAATCAGTACATATGAAATGTGTACACTCACACTTTGATTTTTCCCTTTCTTCATTTTTAGTTATATCAGCCTGTTTTCTGTGCCATAGTAAAAGATAAGATCAGAGCTCACCATGTCAAGGAACACCTCGTTAGATTTGATCTGAATAATGAACATTCTCCCAAATGTTAATATGAGATTCTTCTTTATTGTTTCACTTCAGCTTAGCTGTTCTGCTTGTGGGAGAGTATATTTTTGTATATACAGTAACTCTGGATTCTGTTGACTTTTTTTGCTCTCTTTTAAATGGGTGCCATTTCTCTTCCAATCATTAAAAGCTATTGCCTTCAAACACCTAATAAATAGTCTTCTTTTATCCCTTATTCATTCTCTGTTTTGCTCTACCCACAAATGGTGCAAAAGTGTCAAGCTCTACAAAGCTAAGAACAACAAAGAACCTAGAAAATCACAACGGCTCCAATCTGTAAAGTATACCTTATCTGACATTCACATTTGAACACAAGATGCCCACGATAATATTAACTTCAATCAGAAATAACCTCAAATTGATGACGAAGATGATACTGCTAACAGAGACTCAGATGGACTAAGCCCCTCAGGTTCATATAAAATATGTAAAACTGCAAAACACTTTCCCCCACTTTGGATTATATGCTTTGCCAGTAGATTTAAAACAGTGGAGGCTATCCTGTCTTGACTATACATATTCAGGACTCAGGATCAGATTTCAAGAGACACATCTGTCAATTGCAGTGGCATCTGGATAAGAATCTGGTTGAATCCCATGCAGCACTTAGGATACCATGTAAAATAAACCCCCAAGTGATCTCAAGAGCTCTCAGGGAGACTACTAACAGCCAGATGAATGCAAAGAAGAAATATGATCCTTCCAACCCTCACCCTCATGCTGTCAGAACTAATCCTTCCTTCACCCAGACCATCCTACCAGAACCAATGAAGCTTCTTGAATGAGAAGTGAAACACCTTCCTCAAGGAAAAAGCAGTTCAAAAATTACCTTTTCAACAACTATGACCTGGATGGTTGAGAATCTCCACAGATAGTGGGGGGAAAACAATCAATAAAATAATCCTAACATTTCAATAATTAGTTGTATCCTTATGGAAACAAAGAGATGGGGTGGGTGGGGAGGGAGGGAAGGAGGGAGAGAGAGAGAGAGGAAGAAGATACAGAGGAAGACACAGGGAGAGAGGCACACAGAGAGAGATTAAAGTAATACTAATTGATGGTGCATTAATTCTCCTCCTTCATTTTGCAATCAACCACCTCTGACTCAGCTGACTCACTCATCACTCAGTACAGCAACAAAAAATGTAACAAGATTTTGATAGATAGACAAGACTCCTAACATTGACTCTGTAGATTTTTCCACCAGTTCTCTCTGCTCTGCAAAAGCTAACAAGATAGGGATAACAGGGCTTCTTCCTAACACATTTTTAACCAGTGACCATACAAAACATGGGCATTGTGAAGCACAGGGAGAGCTGCACATGTTCTGTTCTGGGTTGTATGATCAGATGGGAGACAAAATGGGGATTTAAGAATGGAGCATCAGCAACATTCCAAGTCTTTACCCATTTTTTCCCCATAGTGTTAAATTGGGGTAATTTTCCTTTTAGGTCTTTTTCCTCCATAGCTTCCAACCAGATGGTCCAATTCTGTTATTTTGTCAGCCCTTTTACATAATGTTTTCCTAAGACAGTTGAAGAGGAAAGAATAAAAATAAATGGTTAAAAACATTTTTGATATTTCAATTTATTAAAGTAATTTAAAACAGTTTGAGTGAGTTGTCCACTTGTTGATGGTGATTGTTTTAAAACAAGAACAGGAAGCATTTGATCAGTTACATGTTTCCATCTGTTTCTGCAATTGACAATAATACATTACAAAGTCCTATCAAACACAAAACTTCAGAGGCACCATCATCAATAGAATGAAGATTAAGAGCATCTTCATTCTGTTACATGCAGTGAATGGGCCAAGCAGGACATTATTAAAGGATTTATAAAATTTGATCTGTACTATTTTCAACAGTACTGATTCTGCCTATTCAGATATATAAAATTGGACCAAATCTGTCCAACAATATAACCTACCATATTTTTTGGTCTATAAGATGCAACCCCCCCCCCAAAAAAAGGCGTAAATGTCTATGTATCTTATGAATGTTGCTGAAGCTACCCATCAGCATTCACCCTTCGGCCTCTTCCTCTCAGCAATTTGCCTCCTTGAAGCAAACAGCAAACAGCCTGGTCAGCTTCAGCACAGCCTGATTTAGCATGAGCAGCTGATTGTGGTGCCGCCTGGCCAAAAATGGGATGCATGGATGCCAAAAATGGAGTGCGTGGAGGCCGAAAACCGGATGCATAGAGGCAGAAAATGGGGCATGCATAGGCCAAAAATGGGGTGCGTGGGGTAGCGATAGGTGGCAGTGGCAATGGGCGGTGATGATGACGATGAGTGATGGCAATCTCCACAGCCTGGAACAGCTGATCGGCAGTATTCCGGGAGGCCAATCCAACCATCAATCAACTGCTCATGCTAAATCAGGCTGTGCTGAAGCTGTTTGCTGCAAGGAGACAAATTTCTGGGAGGCAGAGGCAGCTTCCCCCCACCCTTGTTTTCCTCCCCAAAACCTATGTGCATCTTATGGTCTGGAGCATCTTACTGTGTGAAAAATATGGTAAATGTAGAGAACCCATGGCCATGTTTCATTTCTCCAATCCATGGTTCTTTCAGTAGTGAAGGATGCAGTTGGTGGAACATTACTTAACTTACCTACATCAAAATACGTATATTAATTTATTAGAACCATTTCTTCAAAAATATTACATTTTTACAAATATATATAGAAATCTAATTGAGGAAGAACAACATAGAGCCAATTGTTTGCTTAGTCTGTGAGGAAATGAGTTAATACATAGTCTCCAACAGCCCCCCCCCCCTTACTAAAGTGCATAATGGAGTGGTGGATAATATCTGGAAAATATTTCTTTGTATTCAAATTATTCAGTACTTCTCCAAAATGGCCAAAGTTTTCAGGCATTTGGGTTGCATTTGCTCAGTCTCTTTTTTAAATATTTGTCAGCTCTTGTAACGAGGAGACAGGACAATTTATAGCAATTGCAACACTTCCCTGTGATGTGTTTTGTCCTTTCCCACTAATATCAAACTTCAAAGATGAAAGAATGCTTTAGATGAAACACAGTTTAATTATTTTATCTCATAATGGATTCTGGGAATCTTTCCTATCTGATGCTGTTAAATATGACAAATGAAAAGAGAGTTTGTATTCCCAGCCACAATGATTTAATGTACGCTACTGAAGGATCAAGCATTTCCCAGTAGGGTCACTGGATAAAGCCAAGGCAGTCCAATTGTGGAACAAGACTTCTCAGAGAAGAAGGTAAAACAACTACTAGTTTTGGCTCTGACATGCAAAGGCAGAAGTGGTCCTGCAGACATGGTGGCCTCATTGGAGCAGAATTTTATCGTGTTGATCACCCAAAATTCTGTACTGGCTCGAAAAGATTCTCCCCCTTCTGTATTGTTCCCTGGCTGGCTGACAAGAAAAAAAAAAAAACTAAACTGAATGTAATATTAAACATACCATTCAAAATGGGAATTGGGTATGTCTAGTCTAATGGGGAAAAAGGGACTAGGGGAAACCTGATAGCAGTGTTCCATTAATTGAGAGGATCCTACAAAGATTTTCTTTTTTTGGGGGGGGGGTTCAAACTATTTTCCAAAGTATCAAAAGGCAAGACAAGAAACAATGGATGAAAACTAATCAAGGAGAGAAGCAACCTAGAACAAAGGAGAAAATTCCTAGCAATGAGAGCAGTCAATCAATGGAATAGCTTGTGTTCAGAAGTTGTGGGTGTACGCTTTCAGAAAGACACTAGACAACTATTTGTCTGATATAGTACAGGACTCCTGCTGACCCGGAAGAGCTCCAAGTTCCCATTCCAACTCTATTCTTCTATGTTCTAATTGTCTCTCACTAATAAAAGGAGAATAGTTGTAGCTCATGCTTGAAAGGGCTCCTTGGTGTTCCCTGAGCTTGGTTATTTTCTTGCAGACATTGAATTACTCAAACTAAGTAATATCATTAGAGCTAGAAGAGGCTTGCGCTGGTCATGTTACCTAGTTTGGGTAATGAAACATCTACAAAACACCCAACAACTTCAAGAGAGCACCAAGGACACATACCCGTTGCTTCTCTCTTTTCAACCTGAACCACAATGGATGCTAGTTTTATCAGAACTGTCTGAAGAACAGAGAGCAAAGGCTTGGTCTTAAAGTAAAGTGTGTGTGTGTGTGTGTGTGTGTTTGTCTGTCTCTCTATGTGTATGTATGTATTAAATTTGTATGCCACCCATTTCTTTCAGAACATTTCAGAATCAGAATAGAGCTGGAAGGGAGCTTGGAGGTCTTCGAGTCCAGCTCCATGGTCAAGCAAGAGATCCTATACCATTTGTCTATCAAGCAACTCTGGAATGGAAATAACTTTACAAATTATCCTATACAATTAATAGCAATTAGCAACCAAGCTCAGAAAGCACCAAGGAATTTCACTTTTCATAAGGATGAAATTGTTCTAATGCAATTGATGTCAAATAAAGGAGATTAGTTGTGCTGCTATTTCTTGGTGGTTTGCCATCAAAATTTGGTGGTATAAAGTTCTGGGGGCCCTGGTTTCAATGGATTCACGTGACCAATGAGCTAAAGTACTTCTTTCCTGGTGTAGATAATAACGAACTGGATAAGCCAATGGCTGAAATAAGTATACCTCCTGTATTCCCTCTACATATGGGCAATTGTGAGTCTTCAATTTGTGAGGCTAGTTGTCTCCCTTCCCCAACCCCAGAATGCTGGCTATTCAGATATTTTTTCTTTTTGCTTGCATAATTTGCATCCTCTCTTTTGCAGGTCTTACTATTCTTTCTTGCATTCCTTTTTTTGTCACAGTCCTCTCAACTATCTGTAGCCCTGATCAAAATAGATTTGCATATAACATTGTGAAGATGGAATCTGGAAGGTTTAAAGTTTGTTTTTCTGCTTCATTATGTATTGTAATGAATGGATTTTTTTTTAAAGTGAAAGCTGGGTCTTTTGGTGATCCAACTTTGATGCTTAAACATATAATTTTCTCTTTGTATTTATATGTATTCAGAAGCTTTACTTCCACGCAGTGCGTTTTCTTGATTTCTCTTCCCTCGGATAGTTTATCTAAGTTGAAAACCATTCTCCATCCTCTTTGTTGCCTGATCTCCACCACAATTCTATTATTTCCAGTTCTTTGGATGTTCTTCCAAACTAGAAACTGTTGTGAAGCTCAGATTTCTGCTGATTATTCCTGTAGTAGTTCAAATCAAACAGTGCACATAATTACCACATGGAAAACATTGCAATGCTATCGTAAAAGAAAGTATATCCATTTGATCCACCTTAAACTAAGCCTAATTCAACCACCCTCAGTGGAAAAAACAGCTCCATGCTTTGCCAGCAAATAAATTATATGTCCTGGGATTTCCAGAGTGAGTTGTAACATTTATCTTTTACACACCCATCCCAGGAAGTTTTTAAACCCAAAGTGATGCTGTAAATGAGCATTACCCTGAGTGTGGTCAATGAATCAGTAGTGTGGCCATTCAGAGTGAAAATATTAGAAAGTAATATCTCAGTCACTTATATTTCATTATCTTTTGGAGAGTTTTAGAGAAAAATGGTTGGTACTTTCAGAAAAGTCAGAAAATAAGACCAATATCTTGCGCTTCTGCCCTGTTACATCAATCACATTATTCTTACTAGTGTAGGTGAGAGCTACAATACACATAACAAGTGAAACATTCCTTAAAGTTTGCCACTTTGTGTAATTAGGGGGACTCTTAACTTTCTATTATGCCTATGTTTACATGTAGGAAAATCCTATTAAACCCTGTTGAGCTCTATTGAGGATTAGGATTAGGCCTAAAATTTATTGAAATAACGGCCAGAAACCTACCTCATGATTAAATTCAGGAAGGTTTTGTATTGAAAGTGAACCTCTAAGCATTCTATTTTGCCTAAAGGTACATCTTGTACAAAATGTGTGTGACAGACTTGTAAAACAATTCATCCTCCTCAGTGCAGTGGTGGGTTTCAAATTTTTTAGTACCTATTCTATAGGTGTGGCCTGTTTTGTGGGAGTGGCTTGGCAGTCATGTGACTGGGTGGGAGTGGTCAACTTGATGTCACTCACCAGGAGATGTCATGCATTGGATAAAATGTGGTGAAGCTCACTTAACAATGCTCTTGCTTAGTACCCAACATTTTGGGCTCAATTGTAGTCATAAGTCAATTATTATTTGACTATTTCCACCTTCCTCTGCATGGCAGCCTTGTCCTAGTAAACTGTTTCTCCTTTCTGGCAATTTTCCTCTCTGTTAGAGGCACCAAAATAATCCATACAATGTAAGGTTTCCTGCTGCAGCAGGGGGTTGGACTAGATGACCTCCTAGTAGCCTTCTTGCCTAAATTGCTGTGCTGTTTTTCTTTCTTTCTGCTAACAAAGAAACCTGCCTGAGGCTCATTCTACATGACTGCCAGATAGAAATAATGAGATAATGACCCTAGAGAAAGTTTGGCTCCATTCACAAGCAGGGAATCATCCAAACCCTTTTAGAAACACAAAGCCCATATTACACAAACCCTAAAACTTCAAAAATATAAAACCATATAACATATAACTATATAACCAATTTGTTGTTCCTTGCACCTTTTCAATTTAAAGTTATTAAGACTTGTGGACTTCAACTCCCAGAATTCCACAGACAGACATGCTCAGTTCTGATTTAAAGCGACAGCATTTGTTTTTCTCCTTTGCAAAAGAAGTTTCCTTCTTTCTTTTTCTTCTCCCTTCACCTCCTCCCTCCCTCATTCCCTCCTCCCCTCCTCCCCCCCTCTCACAAACACACACACACACACAGAGAAGTTGGATTGGATTATCTCTCCTACCCCCTTCCTTCTCTCACTCTCTCTCTCTCAAACACACACACACACACACACACACACAAAGCTTCACTGATTACAAGTTGGATTAGATATCTTTTCCAATGGCTTGAAAGCCACCCCCCCATTCCCCTGCTGCCTTCCCCAAACACCTCCCCCATTGCAAATGCAGCCTGCTGTCTGGGCGGGGAAATGCCTGGAATGAATAAAGCCCTCCCACTCATCTTCTGCTGGCAGACTGGGGTGAGAGGAGAAGCCGGAGGGGAGCCGATCCGAGCCTTCTGAAAGAAAGGGGCTGGGGGAAAGTGTTTGTGCTACAGCATGACTCTTTGCCTGGCTTCCTGCCTCCTCCTGTGGTCTCCTCAGTGCTCGCTTGTGCTCTCCCTCCTCAAGTGTAGTTTGATTGCAGGCGGAGCCACATTGCCTTTTCAAACTTGTAATCAGTGAAGCTGGGCTGGATTTTTACATAGCTTTATTCAGGTGTGTGTGTGTGTGTGTGTGTGTGTGTAATGGATGTGGGGAGGAAGTCACTACACTTGGGGAGGGAGAGCATGAGTGAGCACTGAGGAGACCACAGGAGGTAGGAAGCCAGGCAAAGAGCCATGCTGTAGCACATACACTTTCCCTGGATCAGCTATGTAAAAATCTAGCTCAGCTCCACTGATTACAGGTTTGAAAAGACAACATGGCTCCACCTGTAATCAAACTACACTTGGAGAGGGAGAGCACAAGTGAGCCAGGGTCCTTCGCTCCTGCCTTTGGCCAAAGTCCCACACAGCACCAGGAGGATGAAGTTTGAATTCATCCCCCTCCCTCTGACCCACATGTCCCTTTTCCAGATGCTTCAGAGAGGGCTTCAATGCTGCTCTTGCCTTGGGTCTTCTGAAGAAGCCCTGCCCTCCCTTCCTCCTTCCCTCCTTCCCTCCCTCCCTCCCTCCCTCCCTCCCTTCCTTCCTTCCTTCCAGAGCTGGAAAGGGTTCTATTGTTAAGTGAGTTTCCACATTTTCCAACTTGGCCACGCCTGCCTGGTAACATGACTGCCAAGCCATGCCCACCCAGTCACATGATTGCCAAGCCATGCCCACCTGGTTACATGACCGCCAAGCCACTACTACAAAACAGGCCATACCTACAGAATAGGTTCTAAAAAAATTTGAAACCCACCACTGCTAAGGCAGGATGAGACCTCACAATCTAAATTATATATTTAATTGATTCCATCGTATTTCCTGCTGCTAGCCACCTGGAAAACCACTTTTTTCATGGATGTGAAATCTGATCAGCTAACAATGAATTGCTTTGCTATCTTCATTGAAATCACTGTGAAAAATATTGAAGTCTGCTAAATGTAGACTATTGCACAAAGATACTTGACTTGAAACTTCTCTTCAGGAAAATGAAGGAATTGAGGAATGCTTTTTGAGTAGAGTTGTCTTGCTACTTCAGTCTACTTCATGACCCTACTTCCTCCTTGGCCTTACTACAGCAAACTGGCTATTAAAATGTGCTGTTCCATTTTGAGAACAGAAAATTCAGTGATCGTTCAAACTGTGTCTATTCTTAAGTGAAATACATACTTTCTTTGGTATCTTGAAAATGCTACCAAGATAAATTACATATATAGCATTCCCACAATCTGCTGTGCTAGGAATTTTGCCAAAAAAATCGAGAGAACATTAGCCTGACAAGATTTATTCTACTAAAATTTATGTTCCTCACTACTTCCTAATATTTTTTTAAAAAAAATACTGAAGTCAAACTGACCAGCCTCTCAAACATTCTTTCCTCCATTTTTGGAGCACCGAGAGATTAGCCCTCTGTTCTCTTGAGTTTCTCCGACATAATTGACAGAGGTTCTGAAAGTTCATCAGCAAACTGTTTTAGTGCTTTTAGGATGCAATTAATCTGCTCCTGAAGCCTGGAGCTCATTTAGTTGGTTCCTGATAACCACTTTTACCAGCCTTGAATTGCACTCCTGACACCTACCTTTGTACCCAGCTTCCCCATTTGCAAAGCACACTCATCAACACTATTGCAGAGAAATGGCATTCCTTGCAGAAAGAATCTTAGGAACGGTTTAAAGCTTTTTCAGACGTACCATCTGTACCATTTAAGAGGTGCTAGTTTTGTTTTGTTTTCAACAAGTGTACGCATAAAATGGCGTGCATTTTCTTTTGAAGCTAGCATTGAAACTAATGTGCCAGTTGTACCAGTATTTTTATGAGCACAAGGCTGTTTTTTTATAAACTGGGGGCATATTTTATTTTATTTTATTTTATATTTTATATTATATTTTATTTTATATTTTATTTTATATTTTATTTTATATTATATTTTATATTTTATATTTTATTTTATATTTTATATTTTATTTTATATTTTATATTTTATTTTATATTATATTTTATATTATATTTTATATTTTATTTTATATTTTATTTTATATTTTATTTTATATTTTATTTTATATTTTATTTTATATTTTATTTTATATTTTATTTTATATTTTATTTTATTTATCCTGCCTTTATTATTTTATAAGTAACTCAAGGTGGCAATGTATCTAATGCTGTTTTCTCTTCATCTTTTTTCCTCACAACAACAACCATGTGAGATGGGTTGGACTGAGAGAGAATAATTGGCCCAAAGTCACCCAGCTGGTTTTTAACCCTAAAGCCGGAGTAGAACTCACATTCTTGGGGTTTCTAGTCCAGCACTTTAACTCATACACCAAACTAACTCTCCAACTATGTACTGAATTCTAAAAGCTTGATGGTGAATGCTGTGGATGACTTTGCTCCAAACAATGATGGATTCATGCTGTCTAATTGGGCAAGCACATTAAAAGAATTAGCATCTTATCAGGTTTCTGTAATATACCTACGTGGCCTGATTAATCTTAAAATAGCCATTGGGTATTTTTTTAAATGCCACCATGAAACTTAAGTACACATATTCCTTTGTTCTGAAATATCCTTGTGTTTTTTTAAATATTGAATGTAATTGGAATTTTCCAGCACTTTTGCCACCCAAGTGCAGATGAGAGGTATAATTGTACCTCATTCCAAGTGACAGAACTCCATTATGAAAGTGATGGATAAAATGGATAATCTGTGCTATGGATATCTATGTGACTTTTCCTGATCACAGATTTCTCTAAATATGTAAGATACTGTTCTCTGGGAGTTCTGGTTTATTGTTAGTTGCAAAGTTGTTTCTGACCCATCACAACTCCACAGATAATGTTCCTCCAGGCCTTGCTCTCCTCTACTATCCCCCAGAGTCCATTTAAGCTCATCTTTTGGTACCTTCCATGGGGTTTTCATGGCAAAGATATTGGAGTGTGTTGCCATTTCCTTCTCCAGTGGATCATGTTTTGTCAGAGCTTTCTGCTATGGCCTGTCCATCTTGGGTAGCCCTGCAGGGCATAGCTCATAGCTTCATTGAGCTATGCAAGCCCCTTCGCCACTACAAGGCAGTAATCCATGGAGAGATCTCTGGGAGTTGAGTGACTTCCAAGCAATAGCCATGTTGTCTGAGAAAATTTGGAAGTAGAGTTGGAATGACTTCCAAATGCAGGGACTAATACTCAAGATTCTTAGGAATAGCCTCACCTGCTGGGAAGTACCTGGAACATGTAGCTAAATGTGGAAGTCCTCTCTTGCCTTGGCAACAATCCGTGAAGACTTCAGAGGTTGTTTTATGGGCGATAATTGTTTTGTCTACCATATTGCTCTCCTGTAGTAATCAATTGATTTGGAGATGTATTTCTAGGAGAGGATTCAGTGCAGAGGAATAAGTATTTATGAGACTGTGAGCTGGATTTTCTTTCCGTGAGAAGCTAAACTTTTCATCTGGTTGCTTCATTAAATCAGCTTACATATTTCATCACAATCATTCTTCCTACAATTATTTTGTTGCATTTTCTCTCCAGCAATTAGTAGGGAGCTATATGCAGATTCAACACTCAACCTCTCTGGGAAAGCCAGGCAAATTTCTTGTGTGCCCATGTATGACTAATTGTGCAGGCTTTTCCTTAAAATGCACATGTTTTACAGGGTGTTAACAGAACACTACCTGTATGACAAAAATATTTCATTACTGTCTCTGAGCTATTGATTTTCTTTCTGTAGAGGACAAACAAGGAAAAAGAAATCATCTAGTCACCTGAGGATAGGAAAAAAAAGCTTATTTTGTTTTAAATCATTAGGCAACATAGATATGTTGGAAGAAATGTCCATCTGGGTTCAGTTCCAAGTGGGGAGAAAGACACTGGAAAAATGGAGGCCGCTTGGAAAGATGGTTTAATGGTGGTGGATAGGACCACATGGCTTGAGGTTCTGGGCAAAAAGGCACATGGGTGAGAGATAGAGAGAGATTTATATCTGCTGTTGGGCTTTGGATTTGAGCTTGTATTCTTATTGGTTGTCAGACTCCCATGGGGCCATGCAGGGGCAACTCTGTAGGCTGCCCTGAGTCCAGAGCTTGGTTGAGCCTTGCTGGGTGATGATGTAATGAAAGGCCTTTGGACAATTCCTACTATGGCTTTTCCTGAAGGAGGTAGATCTTTGTTATGTCGAATAGACTGGCCCAGGCCTTAATTGCTCATTGACAAAAGTGAAAGGGGGGGTGAGTTTCTGCCTCCCTTTTAGGGGAAATATTCTGCCCTTTTAATATTTCCTAAAATATCTCATTTTCTTAGAAGGTAGGTGGGTGGGGACTAACTTCCTACAGATAGAAGTGTGACAAAGTAGATATGGAGATTGAAAGGAAAGAGGGAGAGAAGGGGAAGAAAAAACAACAGCACAATAACACTACCTAGAAAGAGCCCATTGGTGGAGAAGCTTCAATCAAGGATTCCTGTGGCTCTGTAGCAGACATTTTAGCCATATTGTGCTTTTTTTTAATCAGCTGCAGCTGGTATTTTCACCAAAACCTCAGAAGATCCCATATGATTTCATGCCAGTGTAAATTATCCCTGACATCATTAGAAATAGTGATGTAACAAAAGCACACATAAAATCTGTGTTGCTTGGAAGTAAGTGCTATGGAAGCAGCTGTACAGTTATCCCTAAATTTCTTCTCCTGTTTCTGATTTCCGCCACATCCCCAGGCTATTTTTCCATTTCTTTTGATGATGTTTCTAAATAAATCTCACTGCAGAATAGCACCACCAAATATGAAAATATTCTGAAAGGTTTTTTTTTTTTCCTTTTTGGACAAAAAAAAAAGCAAAACTAATTTTGCAGAATCCAATCTAAGTCGGTCACCGGGACCAGAGGTTTAGTGTTCTGAGCTTTTGGACTCATGCCAGAGCCCATTCTTCTGGGAACTTCTCTCTCATCAGGATGTCTCTCTCTAATTGGGGTGGTTGTGGTGAGAGAGAATTTCCCTGAGGATGGGCTCCAGCATGAGTCCAAAAGCTCAGAAGACTAAATCTCTGGTCCCAGTGACTGAACCACATTAGATCCTGAGACACATATATTTGCCTTCATTTGTAAAAGTAATTTCCTTGAAAGTAAATGAAGATATATCTATTGGAGGTCATTTTTGTCTCTATTGGATTCTTATGTGATGTAGAATTATGGAAAAAAGGATTTTAATTTGGGAATTAATTTGTATAAGGCCAGGAAAGTAACATGGGTTTGCTTCTACCTCCTAGAGGGCAGTAAGCTTCTGAGAGAAAGTGGGGTATTCTGTCTTTCATATCATGTGAAACGCTGAACACTTGAACTTGCTAGAGTTTAAACAGAATATTTACAGTAATTGAACTGGAATATGCCAGTATCTGTAACAAGGGTTACTATCCAGCTTTATCATCAGCAAAGTATGAAAAGTAGGCTTGGCAGCTGTTAAGAGTGAGATAATGCGGCATAGCAAGATATAATTTTTTGCCTGCGGTGTTAAAGAATTTATAATAGGAGGCCTCATTTCTACTCAAGGTCATCTAGCTTGAACACTTTTACTGGGAACACATATTCATCACTCCTTGTGCAGATAATAACATTAGGTAATATTTTGGAGGGAATAGCAGAAGCGAACCATATAAGATTACACTCAACAAATACTAAATAAAAATATGAAAATCAGAATACTTTAAACTTGTCTTTGGCAATAATATGAGTTTCTTTCTGGTACTTTTATGTACACACTCTCTGTAATAGGGAGTGTGTATTGGCATCTGTGACATCATTGTGTCTAGCAAGGAGATGTTATGTTTATGAAACTATTTATTCAGGAACAGGGGTGAGCAATTAATTTTCACAAGGGTGACATGAGAAACCGGGACTGTTGTAGAGGGCCATTGACCTGTCCCCCACCACCCACCATTGCCCCGCCCCCTGTCATGTCCACCCCCACCCCTGGGCTGCGCCACCTGCCACCTTGCTCACTTCACCTCCCTGCCACTGTCTCCAATGCGTCAGAGTGAACAAGGAAACCCGACAGGCCTGATGTGGCTGTAAAATGCCCAGGTCTGTTCAGGTGGATGGATATTTGTAACAATGAAGCTTAAGGAAGCAAATATTTCTTGGATCACATATTTGGGAGTAAGGACATTTTCTTTCATGCTATGTAAACATGGCCCAGGTAAAGTTAGTTCTTTTGGTAGGATCATTCTTGTAGATGCAGAGGTGTTCAGTGACACAGAATGACGATACAGAATCTTTTTTACATCACAAGAATAAGGGCTGTGCAAATTCTCTGAATCTAGTTCAGAACATTGGGGATGGATTTGAAGCATCTATTTTTGAATCACTAAAGCAGCTACATTTTTTTCCCCAAGCACACAACCAGTACAAAACTTGCTTGCTCCTTGCTATTTCTATATCTTTGAATTTTTTATTATTTTATAATAAATAAAATAAATTTCATTTATTATAATATTATATTATTATATAATATTTATTATTATAAGGGATATAATTTTATACCCCATTCTTACCATTTTTATGTACAGTTCAAGGCAGAGACATACATAAACACTCCTTCCTCCTGCTATTTTCACCACAACTATAACCCTGTGAGATGGGTTGGGTTGAGAGGCAGTGATTGGCCCAACACCACCCAGCTGGCATTCATGCTCAAGAAGAAACTAGAGCTCACACTTGCCCAGTTACTAGCCTGGTGCTTTCACTATCAGACCAAACAGGCTCTACTGCGTCAATGGGCTTTGATTCTCCCACCACTCAAAATAATAATAACCATATATGAAAACAGCAAGGAACATATTATGGATCAGCTGTGTGACCCTGCAAAGAGATGTCGCTGCTTTAATAATTTGAAAAGAGGTGCTTGACACCACTCCCAAATGCTCTGAATTATCTCTTTTGGAGGATGTGTCATCCTGCCTAGCCCGAAAGGAAACATAGTCAGTATTGCATTTGTAAAAACTGAATCAAAGATACATACCATTTTGTAGGCTTGCTGTTCACAGAAGATTCTGCCAGGCTGAAATCTGAGATGAGTTGGAAAGCAAAATGATTTGGGATATCTGATGTGTGATTCCTTTCTCCCACTGAGGTCATTTGAGGAAGTTTGCTTATAGTTGCCAAGGTCTCTTCTTATGGCAACTTGGATTGGACATTTTATGCAGCTTTTCAGTTCTTCAGAATGTATTCTCTGCTGAGCTGAGAGTTCTAATTCACTTCTTGACTTTTTAAAGTCTTTCAATCAATTGTTTAATTTAATTATGCATCCTCCTAATTCATTTGTAATAATCTTAGTTTTAACATGATTTTAGAAGTTGGTCTTTTTACTGCAAATGACTTGGAGAGCCGAGGTGGCGTAGTGGTTAAATGCAGCACTGCAGGCTACTTCAGCTGACTGCAGTTCTGCAGTTCGGCTGTTCAAATCTCATTGGCTCAGGGTTGACTCAGCCTTCCATCCTTCCGAGGTGGGTAAAATGAGGACCCATATTGTTGTTAGGGGCAATATGCTGACTCTGTAAACCGCTTAGAGAGGGTTGAAAGCCCTATGAAGCGGTATATAAGTCTAACTATTGCTAACTAACTATTGGATGCTTTGGCAATACTGTATACAAAGTCAATTATTCTTCATAATTAACATGTATGAAATAGTAATATTAATGACTAATATTATCAAACAATAATATCTGCCTATTCCAGTACCTTGGGAAAGACTCTATAGGTGAACAAAAATGCCAAACACAATCTAAACATCAGGCTGACTGTATGAACAACCATAACAAATCATATAATGAGAAATGGTTTTCATAAGATTCTCCCCATCTTAATGTTTTCTTTGTAATTAGTGAGGAGTGAAGTTTTGTCCACTGTGCTTCTGTTTCTGGCTCTTATTTTCTGGTTCAAGGTTGTCCAACAGATCATGCCACTAAGCTAGGAAAACCTTTCCTTTCTATCCAATACATAGTGATAGAGTGTCTCAATTTTGTTCCGTTACAACAGGGGTGCATTACTACTCCCTTTCATGTTGTTGCTGCTACTACTGGAGGCAGCTTCCACAGCTGTGCATAAAACTGTGTCAGGCTTCCTGAACTTGTGCTAGAGAAACTGGCTTGTGCAGGAGAAGGTGAATGGTGCATCCACATAGTGACAGTTCAGGAAAGTAATGCTAGGGCCTGACCTCTATGTTTTTTTTTTCTATCAGCAGTCTTTGGACAGCTTTATGTACTGGGAATTAATAGGTGAGAATGACAAAGGTTAGTTGAAGATAAAGTAAGGGTGATAAGAGAAGGAGGCATATTTCTCTGCACATGTGAGAGAAAGTCACTGAAAAGTGAATGGGTGGATAGATGGCTGGAAAGATGGATAGATGGTTAGGAGAAGGAAATGAGTATAGAAGAAAAGATAGTGAGAAGGCGCATCAGTCACTCACTTTCTTAGGATGAAATGTGTCCTTTGACCTCCAAACATTTCAAAATGTCTAAATCCTTCTAATCCTGCTTCTAACTTTGCAAGAAGTTGGAAATCTCTGGTTTGATATAATTTATCCCAGTTTATACGATCTTTTTTTTTTTTTAGTAATTGAAAAGCTCGTGTGCTTTAATCTTTATTTTTGCTGTTGTCACATGAAAGAATGTCAACCTACATCCTCTCAAAAATATTCTCTGGTTTCTTGCTTTTATACTTCTCACATACTCCCTAGTGCGAAAATCCTTACATATTTGTCAAATTCCAATTTCCTGCTCCCCAGGCATCAAAAGGTTGAGACACTTGAAAGGTATTGGTGGGGAGGGCTTTGCAAAACCAGTTAAGGAAAGGTGAGCTTCCTCCCCCTCAAAAATTGTCCTCTTCTGTTTGAGAAAGGACATTTGTTTCAAATATATCTTTCAACAGAAGTAAAGGCCCAGTTAACAAGGAATGGCAAAGGGAGAGGAAAGTATCTCTCCAAATAGATTAAATTAATAGCATCAGCTGTTTTTTTTTTAAAAAAAATTATTATATACTTTATTCATTAAACATGAAACTCAGCCAACAGAACCTTCAAAAATGCATTGCAAATACCAGTGACTGGTGCTAATGGTTGTTACGGTTTGCTGCCAGCATCCTAGATATCAATCAAGTATCTTCTTAAAATATATGATGTTCCTAGCAAGCAGAGTTTTTTTGCAGTTCCGCTGGTGTTATTGCAGGAAGCTGCAAATTATTATTGTTGTTGTTGTTTATTAAATATAGCCTTGACATATCACAAGATATACTTGGAATAAGTTATTTCATGGGATTCAAAAAGATAGAAACGTTTTATGTTAATGAGTAGCTTTAAAAAAAAACAGGACAAAAAAGAAGGATAATTTTGACAAGCATCCCCCAAAACAGAAGGACTTTGCTCAGCTCTGCAGATTCCCCTGCATCAGAGGCAGTTCTTCACAAAAAGCATGTAAACTGAACTTTCCATTGGTGCTTTGGGTCCCTATGTCAACATGTGTCTGCCAAGCAAGTTGTCACTCCAGTTCTTAGATCTAGTTACCTACAAGTACATGCTGCAGAATGCCAATGTTGTTTGGGGAATATGTGTGCTTAGTAGAGGAAGAACTCTATTTGGGGACTGTCACTCATCCTCAGTGTCAAGATACTTGGAAGGAAAGGACAGGAAAAAACTCCCAATGCCTTGTCTGTTCTTTTGCATTGTGACATGCATAGCAAGACTTACACTATCTATTTGGGAGGAACTTTAGAAAGGGTCACCAACAATAACCTTTCAGGACACTGTTGATGGTGATCAGACAGTGGCTCATCTGTTTCTAGAGGCTAGTTAAGAACAAGGCCATCTTGCATAGCATCAAAATATTATGGTAGGAAAGTGTGCTTCTTGGTTGAACTTTTGGATAGCTACCGACAGCTTGATGGGTTTTGAGCAGTTTGGCTCAAAAAACTAGGCAGGTCCAGGAGAGAAACTTCATTTGATTGGATTAAGAGTTAAATCAATCCAATATGATTAATTTTGTTTCTGGCCCAGGTATTTAATTGCATTCCTTTTCTGTCACATTAAAAACTGTAGTTATTTGGCAATTATTAAATGTTGTGGGTCTACAGGTCGCATGGCCTGCCATATATTATACGATTAATTATTCTGCTTGTCATCATCCAGTATTGCAACTCTCCCAGTGCTGCAGGACTATGAAGCTACTTCCAGATTGGAATAAATATCAAGTCTAAAATATTCTAAAACTGTCTTTAATTGAAGCACTTGCATACATTTCAATTATTTTACAGTTCAAATAATTAACTCCATTGTGATTAAAGTTGGTGGCACAAGGATTTGCATGATGTTGAAGTAAGACAGTGGTGTCAAACTGGCGGTGCACAGGCCGGATGTGTCATGTGCAGGCCACGCCCATCCCAACTCCATGAAGGGGGAAATCACAAAACATCACATAATGACAAGGTGATGAGGCAAGTTTGACACCCGTGAAGTAAGAGATAGTACTGAGATAGTTCTGTCAGGGAAGCTTAAAATGAGGCTGAGTTTAACAAAGAGTTCTTTTTAGATCATATCCTGCTGTACCCATCTGGATCGTCCCTTGCTACCTAACTATCCTTTAAGCCCCTTTGTAAAACAATTGCCAACTTTCTTACCAGAACAAAAGGATTCATATACCTCACCAAAGAGACTTCTCTGAATCAGCCATTGAATTGATGGAGTGGAATCTCTCTGGGAAACACATTGAGAAGTATGCTGAAATGTATACTTTATTAATATCATACTTCAGTGGTTATATTCTACATATAATCCTCAACTTATGACCACAACAGACCTCCAAAGTTTCCATTGTTAAGCAAGACAGTTGTTAAATAAGTTATGCCTCATTTTATGACTTTTCTTTGTCATAGTTGTTAAGCAAATCATTGAAGTTGTTACGTAACTCATGCAGACATTAAGTAAATCTGGTTTCCCTCACTGTTAGAAACTCCTTAAGAAATTTGCAGGGACTTCCTGGGAGGAGCCTACTGGTGGGGGCAGCAAAAAATCAGCTGCCTCCGAATTCCTGGCTACGTACCTGTTTAGAGGATCTTCCATCTGACGTCTTATCAGGTTTTCTTATCCTTCAGGCAAGAAGGAAAGAAGAAACTGTTTTGCTGGCAAATGCTCTTCGATTTTTGCAGCTTTTGTGCTTGCAGGAAAGGGGGGCTAGCCCAAGGCAGAACGGCTGTCCGTGCTGGGAACTTCAAACTGCCTTGTGCAGGACAAAGTAGGTCTCTCCCACTCTGCTCTAAGCTTTGTTTGATTTATTCTTATCACGAGCTGGATCCGTTTACTGTGGACAATAATTGCTTATCAACATTTTAGCTTCTTTTCTTTTTCTCCTCCGAAAAATTATTTACTCAGAGGCTTCTAAAATGGCGCCGAGCAGGCTGGCCTCTCCGGTAATAACGAACACTTTTTGCTAACTCTCACAAAAATTCAAAACAAAAGAGATTGCTTATCATTTGTTTTGGTTTCACAATAGAAGAATTTTACTCCTTCATTAACCTTGCTTATTTGGAAGTTAAATGGTGATGAATCTGCTGAATGGTCTTGTTACAATGTTTACTCACTGAAAGTTTTGCCAAGCCTTAAACTTCAAAATAAAAGCCTCTTTACTTAAAGCTGCAAATTCAGGCAATAGAGTTTTATTAACTGCAGGCAGATAAATTTTGAAATGACTTCAAAACCAAATATTAACTTGAAGTCGTCACCCTCTACTTCCAGGGGCACATCCTCAGTGCCTGGCACAAAGCTGCAGCCTCCGCTTCCTACACCCCCTGCTGGGGATGTGTTAACGAAAGAATTTTTCCTGAGTAATCTAAGCGAGGCTCTCAATGCACAGACAATTAAAATGGAAGATAAGTTTAGAGATAATAGAGAGGTGGTAAAGCAGGAGAGAAAAGAGGAAATGAAAGAAATGAAAGAAGAAATTAAAAGTGAAATAAATGGACTTAAACAGGAGCTGTATGAGAAATTTGATGCTAAGATTGATAAAATTAGAGACGACATGCTGAGTCTTGTAACTGTATTAACAGAACATATTTCTGGAGTGGAAGATACTCTAGAGGTTCTTAATGATGCCAATGCTAACTTGACATTGAAAACAGAGGTGGTGGAACAAAAAGTGGAAAAAGCTGAAAAAGAAATTATTATGATACAGTACCGACAAATGGAGTTCGCATTAAGAGTAAGGGGGCTGCGTGAGGAGAAACAGGAGAACCTGAAACAGATCCTATCGGAAGCTTTTGACCGCCTGATGGGAAGACCAGGGACCAATCGAGACTGGCGAATTGACAAAGCTTACCGCGTTAACTCCTGGCTGGCAAAGCAGAAGCAGCTTCCTCGAGACATCGTTATATATTTTACTACAAGAGAGTTTAGAAATATGGTACTGCAAGCATCTTATAATACTAAGCTTCAAATTGGCGGTCAAGACCTGGCTGTTTTGAAAGAGATACCACCTCAAATGTTAAGAGCCAGGAGGGACTACACTTTTTTGGTCGAAGAACTCAGAAATCGTCAGATACAGTATAGATGGGATGCACCATTTGGCATCATATTTACATTTGATAAGCAAAGATACCGCCTCAACTCTGTATGGAAAGCCCGAGATTTTTATTATAATATATTGAAGGCCGGACACCCTGCACCATCTGGACCTAGAGAAAGACCACAAGAAGGACAGGATAGACAGCAAACTACACAACCACCAGACAAGATGGAGCATCTCTCTTCTCTAGAAGTGCAAGGTGCTATGGAACCAAGACCTAGCCGCATGACTACTAGACGTATGGAGAAACAAGCTAAAAAGCAACAGCATCAACAATCATCGGCCATCGATCAAGGATCTACAACAACAAATCTGGAAGCAATGGGAGGAGCTAGACCTAAGGTTAAACAGGCCGTGCAGGAAGCTCTAAAAATGCTTCAACCAACCAAAGATGACAACTAAGATTTTAACATGGAATGTCAATGGACTGAACTCTCCACAGAAGAGGAAGAAAATATTTCATTATCTCAAACAGTTTAAGAACGATGTAATTTGTTTGCAAGAAACTCATATCAAATCAACTGATCAAAAATATTTGATCAACTCAAAACTTGGTCAACATTTTGTAGCTTCTGCTATGGAAAAGAAGAATGGTATAGTTGTATACTTAAGAAAAGACATGAAAGCTGAATTAATAGAAGCAGATCCCTTCGGAAGATATATTGCTTTAGACTTAATCTTAGAAGGGAAAAAGACATTATTTTTGGGAATTTATGCTCCCAATCAACAGCAAGATAGATTCTATAGAAATCTTCATGCTAAATTAGTACAATGGGACTATAGTTCCTGTATACTATTGGGTGACTGGAATGGAGTGATAGACACTAAGAAAGATAAGAAGATTTCCCGCCTAAATACCAAGATGCGAGCAAAGTTACCCAAATCTTTCTTTGACATTATGGATGATTTTGAATTGAGAGATATTTGGCGAGAAAGAAATGCAGAGGAATGTGACTTCACTTTCTTCTCGGACAGGCATCAATCCCTCTCAAGGATTGATTTTATTCTAACCACTAATGATTTGCTTTCTAGGGTCAAGAAAACAAAGATTGCAGCTAGGATCCTTTCGGACCATAACCCAGTTTGGATGGAGTTGGGAAGGGTAGTGCAGGCAAGAAGGTCTTGGAGATTGAATGAAAACTTATTTAGATATGAAAAGTATATTAATGATTGTAAAAAATTATTATCTGAATATTTTCTTTTGAATATGAATAAGGGTACATCTATGGAATTTGTATGGGACGCAAGCAAAGCGTATATGAGAGGAGTTTTGATGAATATAAATAAAACACATAGAAATAAGCAAGGGTTAAAACGAACAGAACTGGAAGAGGAAATTAAGAGAAAAGAGCTGGAGTTAACAATGAACCCAGACGATACAAAGGTTAAGGAAGCTATTAACATATTAAAATCTCAATTTGACATGTTGATCTCTGACCAGGTGGCTACTAATCTATTATATGCAAAACACAATACTTTTTGTAATGCAAACAAACCTGGCAGATGGTTAGCTTATCAGATTAGGAAAAAAAGGAAAACTCGAAATATATCTAAACTGATTTATAGAGGGAAGGAGGTGTTTCAACAGGAAGAGATTCAAAAGGCTTTCTGGGAATTTTTTACAGAACTGTATAAAGGGGATAAAATTAATGGTTTAGACATAGACAAATATTTAGACAAAGAGAAAATACCTTCAGTTAGAGAAGAACACAGGCAAAAATTGAATCAACCAATAACCTCGGGGGAAATCCTGCAGGTAATTAAGCAATTAAAGTCAGGGAAAGCACCAGGTACAGATGGCTTGACAGCGGTTTACTATAAAAACTTACAGTTAGAAATGGTAGAACCTCTTAGAGAATTATTTAATATGATTCAAACGGAAGGTAAAGTCCCTCCATCTTGGAAGACAGCGTTTATATCTTTGATACCCAAAGAAGATCAGGATACTACTCAACCCAAAAATTATAGACCTATTTCATTACTGAATGTAGATTATAAAATTTTTACTAAAATATTAGCAAATAGGTTAATGTTGGTCACTCAACAATTGATACATACGGACCAAACAGGTTTTATACAAGGGAGACAGATGAAAAGTAATGTTAGATTAATTATTAATGCATTAGAATATTTGGGAAAGAACAACCAGATCCCTGCTGCGTTTATATTTTTGGATGCTGAGAAGGCCTTTGATCGAGTTAACTGGCAATTTCTGTTGATGATACTGCAAAAAATGCAGATAGGAGATAATTTTTTACAGTCAATTAAAGCAATATACCAACAGCAAACAGCACAAATCATAGTCAATGGAAGTCTAACAGACTCTTTTCAAATTGGAAAAGGTACAAGACAGGGCTGTCCTTTGTCCCCATTATTGTTTATTATAACTTTGGAAGTATTGTTGAATAAAATACGGGGCTTGGATGGTTTAAAAGGGATCAAGATTAGGCAGCAAGAATATAGAGTCCGCGCTTTTGCGGATGATTTGGTTATAATATTGGAACAACCGCAGGAATCCAGTATGGTTTTAATGAATATGATTAATCAATATGGTCAAGTGTCGGGCTTTAAAATAAACTTAGGAAAAACCAAAATATTAGCTATAAATATGAATATTAAACAAAAGGAAGAATTAGGAGTGATGCTAGGATGTGAGGTAGTTAAAAAAGTCAAATATCTTGGAGTTAACATTTTAACTTCAAATGGGAAATTATATAAGCATAATTATGAACCACTTTGGCATAGCATACAGACAGAGATGAAAAAATGGGAGAAATTGCACCTATCTTTGCTGGGTAGGATAGCGGCAGTGAAAATGAACATTCTACCAAAATTTTTATTTCTCTTCCAAATGTTACCTATACTAAAAAAAGATGCGAACCTTTTAGAATGGCAGAAGGGTATTAACAAATTTGTGTGGGCAGGAAAGAAGCCGAGGGTAAAGATGAAAATAATGCAAGATGCACGTGAGAGAGGAGGATTGAAACTACCTAATTTAAAACTATATTATGATGCAGTGGCATTATCTGTAATTAGTGATTGGATTCACTTAACCAATGATAGAATATTGAACATAGAGGGACACGATCTGCTATTTGGTTGGCATGCTTACCTGTTATTCAACAAAAAATTGGATAAGAACTTTAAAAATCATATTTTAAGAAATGCTTTATTGCGGGTCTGGAAGAAATACCAATATAAATTAAATGACAAGATACCCATGTGGGCAATTCCTAGACACGCAATTGAAAATATGAATACAGCACAAAAACAGGACAGAATTACTTACAGACAGCTTCTTACCTCGGAAAGGGGGGTATTACAATTAAAATCTTTAGAGGTATTAAAAGAGGACAAGGTAGTTCAAACATGGTTCCAGTATGGGCAATTACAGGCTAGGTGGAAAATAGATCAAAAAATTGGTTTTATTCAAGTTGAGGATAATCTGTTTAAACAAATAAGAGATCAAAGCTTAATGCATATAAAGAGGATATATAATGTATTAATACAGATGGATTCAGAAACAGAATTAGTTAAAGATTGTATGATAAAATGGGCTCAAAATATTGAGGAACCAATAATGTTGGATACATGGGAAAGAATCTGGGTAAGAAATGTGAAATTTACACAAGCTCAAAATCTGAGAGAAAATTTTTACAAGATGTTCTATAGATGGCATTTAGATCCTAAAAAGTTGGCTTCTATGTATCCGAATGTACAGCCTAAATGTTGGAGGTGTGGTTCTCTCGATGCTACATATTATCATATATGGTGGACTTGCCAAAAGGTTAAGGCATTTTGGATAAAAATATGGTGGGTCATGCAAAATGTTTTTAAAAGAAGGATAAAGTTTAGTCCTCAGTTATTTTTACTAGGTATATGTACTGACTTTACAGTGGTAGAGACCAATTTGACTTTGCACCTGATAACTGCAGCAAGACTGTTGGTGGCGCAATATTGGAAGAAGGAAGACTTGCCTACAATCCAAGAATGGACATTGAAAGTAACAAACTTAGCGGAAATGGCTAAAATATCGGCATATCTCAAAGATCATTCAAATGAGAGATATAAACGAGACTGGAAAAAATGGATTGACTATATACAAAATAAATACGGGACTAAGAAATTCCAGTTAGCCTATGCTTAAGATCAGAAATGATTTAAACTGTTAAAAGTTAGCTCAGTAAGAAGAAGCTAAGGTCAATCTAGAATGTCATTAATTTCTTTATTTCTTTTTTCTCAATAGATTTTAGACTGTGTTAGTTAAAAATCCATACCGGGTACGGGTTCTGGGAAGTCGGGGGGGGGGGGGAAGGAGGAGGGGGGGTGGGGGGGTGGAGGGAGGGAGGGGTACACACAACAAAAAAAAATTGTACTTCAATGTTTTAATGATTGACAAATGACATATTTGTGTTTTTTTTAAAGAAAAATAAAAAAGTTCTGTTTAAAAAAAAAAAAGAAATTTGCAAAAGAGTAGAGTACAGTAGAGTAGAGTAGAGAATAGAATAGAATAGAATAGACTAACGGAAGGGACCTTGGAGGTCTTCTAGTCCAACCCCCTGATCAGGCAATCCCATGGTCCAGGGATGCTGTATCTATCATAAATTCCTGACTGTTGCCAAACACTCAAAGTTTAATCATGTGACTGTAAGGATGGTACAAGTGTGAAAAAAACTGGTCATAAGTCACTTTTTTCAGTACCTTTGTAATTTTGTAAACAAATGGTTGTAAATCGAGGACTTCCTGTATAACTACCGTATGCACAATATAACTAGGGATTCTTGTTGTGTACTCCTGTTGACTAATGAACAGCATTCAAATATAGCAAATGTCACCTGGTCAATGAACATTTCTCTGCTTCCCGCTCTAGTGTTGAAATTAGGGCAACGGAAGGCATTTTAAGATGTAACGACAGCTAAATTAGCACGGCCTCTGGATCAACTGCATCATTTTCAGCCTGTGATCTCTCAACGACTGGAATAATGCAGCAACGTTTCACTTTGGATTAAATAATAATAACACCATTGGGGAAAAGGAAAGTGATAAGCATAATATCGCTAAAGTAATAACAGGAGATCAAGGGAGCTGGCTTGATACCAGCATGAAAAATGTAGAAAAGGCCCAGCGTCCATTCCCCAATGTGCTAACTTTTTAATATACATGCACATGAAACAAAGTATGACACTGAAAATTGAATCTCATGAAAATTTATGAGGGATCCCTTTTAAAGGTATGGGAGTTTTCACCAAGTCGAGGCATGGGGGTCATTAATCCTTTTGTCCATTCCTCATAGCAAAAAAATTACAAGGAGCGCGAAGTAGAAAATCTGGTCTGGATAAGTGGTTTGAAATATAAAATGTGACCTTTTAATTAAGGAGTTTGTCATACCTTACATCGTGGCATTTCTAGCAATTTATGGCACCTTTATTCACTGTCTCACCCTCTGCAGTGTTGTTCAATGCTCAGTATTATATGGTGCTGGAGGAACATCCTCACTAAAATCATAGCCTTAATTAGAAAGGTGTAATAGAAATGCCTAAGACCTATCACCTTTGTTTTTTTACACATAGTGCCTAATATTATATACATAATAGATGGGAATGGTGCCAGGCCAATTCATTGCATAATCCCTTAATTAATACAATCTGTAATAATTAAACATCCTTTGGAGAATTTCAGAAACATTTTATTGTACATGCGCTAAAGATCATTTTAAGACTCAATGTCTCAGCTGTTTGCTTATTTTTAATTTGGTTTTCCAAATTGCCAACAGCCTTATTGCTGTCTTGTGGACCACTCATTTAACAGATTTCATTTCTTAAATGAAAAGAGGTGGGGGGAAACAACTCTTCCTCAATCCAGTGCCACAACGGAATATTGTGTCAATGGTTTTAGGCACATCAAATGAACATTAAAGATATGCTTCTAATTTCCTGATAATGTCATCTAGAAGAGTGGTGGTGAATTTATGACAGATCACAATGCTTTGAAAGACATGCCAACATCCACCAACACCCAATTCTAAAAGGCATATCCCTTTCTCCTGTAATTTTCAGAGGTTGCAGAGACCCTGCATGAATCTCACAAAGTCTCTGAACCCAGTGAAAGTTGTGTGCGAAGGTATGCTCATGCACAGCCTCTAGCCAGTGGTGGGATTCAAATAATTTAACAACTGGTTCTCTGCCCTAATGGCCAGTGGGTAGGTGTGGCTTGGTGGTCATATGACTGGATGGGTGTGGCCAACTCAAGGTTACTCACAACCATGGGTGCTTTGCCTTAGCTGTTACAATGTAATGAGGGTTAACCTCAGAGGCAGTTCCTGTAAGCAGCGCAATAAAGATTAGGCTAGAAACAACACCAGAATGTTTCCTCCCTACCTTCCTTACAGGATTAGCTCTGTAAAGTGGAAACAAAATAAGATTTCTTCCAACAACAGGTTCTCCGAACTGCTTAGAAAGTTAACAACCAGTTCTTCCGAATAGGTGCGAACTGGGTGAATTCTACCACTGCCTCTAGCAGATTATTTGTGGTTTATCTTTTCTTAAGCAAATGACCAAAAGATGATTTCAACAAGGACCTATTCCAGTCCAACCCACTGCTCAGGTAATCCCATGATCCCGGGATGCTGGATTCATCGTAAATATCAATATTAAAGTCCTAATCTGGACTGCTGCTACAAAACATATAAGTGACATTTAGAGACCCTTTATTGACTGCTGAGTTATAATAACATTCGCCTACATGTATAGACAAATCTTTCTGCAAGTGTAAAATACCTAACAGATTCTTTTACACCATGAGGCAGTCCTTGGAGAATGTGAATCAAGGAGTAAAATGCTATTTTAACACTGGCATAGCTAAACATTTATTTAACCCTATTTCACTCATGCCCTGAGATTGAGATGAAGGCAATCTGGGCAGAGAATGGACAAAACATGTTGCCAGATGATACTTGACCCTGGTTTTGTATAAGAGAGGGGTAATGTTCTCAGATGTCATCTATCACTGAAACATCCAATTGTGACTTTTTCAGTGTGAGTTATTGTGCTATTGATCTTTGAAGACATAAAGAACTGTTGCCCATAGGCAATAATTTGCTAGCAGACAGAATCCACATGAAAACTGTGACTTCCACTTAACCTGTTTTTTTCTGATTTTAGGTGTCAGGTGCAATTTGCAGTGTGCCTTTCAAAAGCCCCCAAAAAGACAGCTATGACTAAAGACGTCCAAAGTCACCTCGCTGTGTTTGTTTGCTTGTGTCTCTGAGCAGTTACATTAATTCAAAATGAGCAGCACTCATTTAAATTAATTGTGACCCTGATGCTGTAAGGTGATGTTGTGGATTATTTGAAAACCTACAGTATGTTTCGTGACATCATCGTGACATGATGTAAAACATCATGTGACAGCTCATATTGCCCAGATGTCACCACACCTTGCATCAAGGTCCTTAAAACACCTTTTGTCAGAATCCTAATTGCCGTGTAGTTCAGCCTCCTTTTATCTTGGAGAAAGAAGCAGAAGATTATAGTCATATCCAGTCTACCGCTTGCCATGTCTAATATTATTAGGTGAATAATTTATTTCATTGAGTGAGGTTTCATGCCAACTCCATACAGAAATCTGACAGCCCTGGCTGCTGTTCAGATTAGCTCATTTGGCCAGGTGATTTGAAAGAAGAAAAAGGACTTTGCTGAGAAGTGGTTGGTGCAATTTCATTTTTCTGGGATATATCCTGTATATTTTTTTTAAGATGCTTTAAGGGGGGGGGGTCATTATTTTTTCCATCATTTAATTAGGGACTTTTGCTTTCTCGGGTGATAGCTGAACAAATGTACAGTTAAACCTATGCAGTTTGTCCCTCACAAAGCTCCTTTAGAACTCACCAACCATGCACTGTCAACTGCCATTGACTTGACAGTCCCCACTATTTTGCAATGCCAACCAAAACAAGAATTTTAACTCACAGAACAAGCCTGACGAGTGACACTCGGCTTGGTAGAGGATACATTTCAACTCTTGTCTTAAGCTATCAAATTAGACTTTAGACAATCTTTTTCTTGCATATGTGCTGTCTATTACATTATATTATGTTCCTGGTCTATTTTTGCCATCAAAAAAGTGCACATTTCCTCTACGTATGTTTGTGTGCGTGCGCGCATGTTTGCATGTGCATAGGCAATTCTTATTATTCGAGTAAAGTCACAAATATGCCTTTGAAAATAAGCAAATTCACAAACATGGAACTCAGAAATGATGAGGATTATTTAATTTCTTTTTATGACCTTGTATTGCATGCATATTTTCTGTGTGTGTATAATGTCTCTGTGTATGTATGCATGTATATGACTGAAGATGGATAGGAACAGATCAAATCCACTTGTACTTCATTACAAACCATAAGTCCCACTGACTTAAATAGGACTTGTTCTCAGATAAATCACTACATAATTATTTATAGAGTGAAGAACAAACCATGAAGTAAAGATAGGAAATAATTTCAGTTGTTTAATTCATAAATTTTATTAGCAGGAACAGTTCTTTCTAGTCGAGGAAAGAACTTGGTCTAAAAGTAATCACATACAAAAAAAAAACAAGTCTTCACTTGCAGGTTCCAGTAAAAACATTCAGACCTATCACGAGTGATTTACAACCTCTTCTGGGCAATGGCTTAAGACTGTGCCAAATAGTCCTCAGAGAACTGACTTAACTGATCTGTATGGGCAACCCAACTGCTGTAATAAAGCTGGACAATAAGATATGGAAATAAAGTTTGGTCAAACAGGCAAGGCAATGCCAGAATAAGTTGGATGCTAAAGAACTGGCTGCAAAAGTTTGTCACTGGGAGATATCAAAAACCCATCCTTAAGATGCTCTGGTAGCTAGAATTTAAGGGAGGCAACAGCTGTTTGTGAGTTAGGAACAGTTAAAACAATCCAAATTAGGAGCCTCTAGCAAAGGAAATGCTTCGTCCCATGGAAGCAAAATCAAAACTTATGAAAAAGAATTATTGGAGTGGTGGTAGACACACTCACATGCATGGGAGAAGAAAGGAAATAATCATAATAAACATAAACATGAGGCTTCAGGTTTTTGTTGCCTTGGGGAAGAATGCCATCCACCATTTTTAGCAGTAGGCAGCCTGCTTCAGTGGTGGGTTCCTAATCGGTTTACTGCTGGTTCACTGTGGAGGGAATTTTGCATGTGTGCTGCTCGTTTCGTTTGCGCGCCTGCCCACCGCACATTGCTGTGCACTTGCAGTTGACTGAAAACTGTTCTGCACATGTGCAGAAACATTCCGGCAATGGCGGAAGAGAACCAGTTCGGGGGGGGTGACAGGCTGGGTGGCTGCTGGTTCCAGCGACCCAGGCCGCCATACCACTACTGAACTGGTCCAAACCAATAAGAACCCACCACTGGCCTGCTTTCATCTAAAGGTTGTCCTTAAGTTGGATTTTCTTAACTTGAGGACTGTCAATTTAAAACTAGTAACTCTGAGCAAGCCTTCCTTTACAGTACAAGGAGAGCTTCCTTTACACCCAACAGATTCCTATTGTTTCCAACTTTTTCTTGAGATTTTGTAGATCTGTGTGTATTTTCTAAGGTAAATAATGATAATGAAAAAGTTAGCTTTATTCATGATTACAAGATGGATATTTTCCTTACCTATACAAGGTGATATTTTATATTTTCCATATCTATATAATCCTTGTGGCAGAATATTCTTTAAAATGAATTGCTTAGGGTACCATTTCTCAATGGTGGGAATTTTAAGATGTATGGACTTCAACTCCCAGAATTCCCTAGCCAGCCATGCTGGCTGAGGAATTCTGGGAGATGAAGTCCACACATCTTAAAGTTCCCAAGATTGAGAAACACTGGTTTAGGAGTTCAGTTCCTTGAATCCAGAGCTCTTTATGTATTAAATAAGAGCTCTTGGGTGCCTTTTTTCATGTCATATGAATGGTCTCAGTATTATTCTAGAAGGCCCCCAATTGTGATTTTTTTTAAAAAAATCATTTAATTGTTGCTACTATTAGGAAGATTTTATCAGTAGATTTGGGATTCAGGCCTTATTGAATGCTAATTGCAGTAGACACTATTCCAAAGTTATTCTCTTCTGATACATACAGTAGCTGACAACATTGCATTTATCATGGTTGATATTTGTAAATAATGATTGACCATTTATGTTAAATATGCCACAAACATTTAATAAATTGCTATTGCTTTCATTAAAATAAGCTTATTAATTATTTTCCTCTTTCACCTAACCCTTCAATTCAATGTAACAGCTCTACTTTAACAAACAAAACAAAACTACACAACTGAAATTTTAAGTAACTCTAAGATCTGGAAATGGCACCAGATGCAAATCAGTGAAGGGACCAATGCAGTGTCCATGACAGCTGTCTGTTTTGCAGTTTGTTTCTTGCATAAGTTGAAAAGTTTCAGGGGAACATGGGAGGATAAACATTTAGTGGTATTCCTTGTTCTGATTTATAGTTATTGTAAAAATCGGAAAGATTTGAAGTTAGTTCAGGCTATTACTGACTTAAACCGAGAGAGAAATAAAACAAAGCAAATTAACAAAAGTGTTTCACTTGGTTGATATGTAGCTCATAAGCAAGGCCAGCAGCAAATAGTAATTTATAATCTTTAATCATGGTCCTATTTATAAATTCTTTTGCTCTGTGTGCTTATGCTAACTCATTCTCAAAAACAAGCTTTGAAATAAACATCTTTATTTCAGCAAACAAACAGAAGCATAATTAAATGGCGAAGTATTATATCATGTAAACTAGTTGGGGAGAAGTTACATGGAGTATTTCTAACAATGTAAGTATCTTAGGCGGCATTCTAACAGTATGAATTAATCACCAAATAGCAAGCTGTGATACAAATAGCCAAATCCATTTGTTGGTTTGGCTGCTTTCTTTTAAACAAACAAGCAAAGAAAGTCCAACTTGAATATCACTTAATGTCAAAGTTTTATGGCCCTTAAGAACATAGTGTCTTGGGGCTTATAATGAACACTGAATTTCCTTTCTGATAACCTTATTCCCTTTCCTACATCCAAACCAGCAATGTCAATTGACCATTTTCCAAACCCAGGGAAAAATTTAAAACAGCAACCGGTATTGTCTAAATATGTTATCTCCTGCTATGAACAATGAAAGAGAATTTGTTTTATTTTTAAAAGCCAATCAGTCAAATAGGAAAGGGAATAAACAAAAACACTTCCCTCTTTTCTGTTTTATTGATCATTGCTAGAAGAGTTCGGGGGTGTTTTGAAGTACTTCAGCCTTAAAGCATTGTGCCTAAGCAAGCCAATTGTGTTGACTACATATTTCAATCTTGCTGTAAGGATATCCTATGTAAACAGACATATTTTATACAGGGGTATATGTGCACTGCTGTAGATCATAGATTACATAAGATGCAGAGGCATCAAATTAATACAGGCTATTTCCCATACTAAAAATCCCTTTGTCCATCAAACAGTAATGCTAAGGCCACCATGATAAGAAGCACAGCATATTTCTCATTACAAAATGACACTATCTTGTCATCAGAGTCTAGGTGATATGAGGCCAGCTTGATAGTATTTCTTAATCAATCCTCATAAGGGGGGAGGGGGTATTTGGATATATTTTTAAAGCCAAATCATGTGCCAAACTGTTGAAGAAACAGATAGCATATATTTCTTGATGTATGTATAAACTAGGAATCCCGACATCAGACTGCCACACAGAGAAATTGGAAAGTTTTCATACTAGGAACCTGTGTAATAATAAGCCAACTTTCTCCAAAATCAAGCCACCATATCTGAACCCCCACTACCACACTATGCATAGCTCTAGATCTCTGAAGAATACTTCCTACCCCATTGGGTCCCCAACCCACAAAGCCACAGAGGAAATTTGCTGGGTAAATTTCTAGTAGAATTGGAACCATACAGGTAGACTGACCAGCATGAAACATAACCTATAGAATAAAACGATTGACCAAACTCAAAGCAACAGAAAATCAAAGTAGAACTTTTCACAATAGGCATCAACTGTGAGCAGGACAGCTTTCCTATAATGTCTTATCTAATCAAAGATAGAGTAAAATTTATGCTGAAATAAGATAAAACACTCCCCCCAACACACACACACACACACACACACACACACACACACACACACACACACACTGACATAACTAGATATATTCCCATCAGGGTTATTCCAAGCAGCACAGTCATCTCAATTGTCCAGCTAAAGCAAGTAGGCACCAGCAAAATAGGAAATTTCTGGAGACAAATGACCACTTTAGTGACAATGGCAAAGGCACCAATTAGGCATGAGACAAAGCAGAAATAAATCCTATAATTTTTATTTTTTTATAAGAACAAAACCATTTGGATTTCTACATGTATAGAAAATATAAAATGGATGATGGCTATTGAAGAAATAGGATAGGAAAAGTATTGATGCTTTTGAACTTTGGTGTTAGAGAAGAGACTCCTAATGTAGACAGCCAAGCAAACAAATGAATTATCAAACAATTCAACCCAGAAGACACAAATGGTCAGCTTCAAATGATCCACCTTCAGTCACATTATTCTCAGAAGACCTTGTCTTCTGAGAAGATTCTAAGGCTGGAAAAATTGGAAGAAAAGGAAAGGAAAAAAGACGACTAATGAAGAAAGAGAAGAGGGTGGCCTACAGCAGGGTAGATGGACTCAGTTACAGTGAGAATAGGTGCAGCAGATTAGGGACAATTATCATGGAGAAAATCTATGTGACTGCTAAGAGCTGACAATGATTTGATGGCATATAATCAATCCATGATGAATCTTAGACACATGTGTGGCTACGTCTTGTTGTTCAAGTAAGAATGTTCAGAACAGTAAATGGGTAATGTACTTAATTCATTGAAAAACTATACATTCTTAATATAAAAAAGTATGTTTGGCCAATGTCATCTAGTTCTCAAGACATCTAAACTCTACATATTATAGTCTCCAAATTAAAGAATAGTCAGTTGTATTTTTGTCTGGTTTTTATGATGCATATATATATATATATATATATATATATATATATATATATATATATATATATATATATATATATATATATATATATATATATATATATATATCCTTTGTGCTGATACATACATACATACATACATACATACATACATACATGTATGTATCTATACTAGTCTCCCTTTATTTATTTATCAGCACAAAGAAAAAAACACAAATATAACAAAGGCAACAGTAAAAATATTGGGTTTCTGTCATGATGGACTCTTGTGACGAGCCGATTGACAGATGATGGAAGCAGTTAGCTTCCTCCCATAATTGGGGATTACCAGGGGTTGTAAAAATCTAATTATATATATATAATTAGATTTTTATTATAATATATATATATATATGTGTGTGTGTGTGTGTGTGTGTGTGTACACACACACACACACACACACACACACACACATATATATATAGCTTTGCATATGTGTATGAGCACCTGAGCACCCTTCTAAGAAGGGGATATTAACAAATGGACTGTAACAGACCACTGTTACTTGCTCCAGGTTAAATTTCTTCTGACTGGCCTGATTAGTTCTTAATTACTGATTCTTTGGAGCGCTCTTCACTTAATTGACTATCCTTAATTTGCAATAAGCAAGATAAGCACTGCAAAGGAGTAAAAATAAACATTCCTTCAGTTTTCAAAATCATTTGTGCGTATGTGTGAGTGTGAACGGCTGAAAGGGAAAGCAGCTATTTGCTTCTTGCTCAGAGGCAATATATTGGCTTGAAGAACGGCTGCGTCTTCATGTGTTGCCAGCTCTTTCATGCTGAATGCATGATGGAGAGTCGGAGCTGATGTTTTCAATCAGCCTCTTTTTGTGGGTTAATAAGATTGGGGGATACAACACAGACTGAGCCTGTGGTACTGAGCTCTGGTAGATGTCCCAGTGCTCCAGCATCACCAGGCAAATGAGAAAGGTTTTAATTTAAGGTTTGATTTAAAGGAGAGACACTTTTTCATTAGTGTATCAGTTACCCACTCAGTTGGGAGCCATTGCGAGTAATTAAAGTACATTTGGCAATCTATATGCTTCATGTGGGAGTGAAATCTATCTTTCTATTTATCTACCTATCTGTCCAATCATCTAAATGTCGGGGCATTGGATGGTGAATTTACCTTTCTCTAAACTTTTGCAAAATTCATCTGTAAATCTATTGGGGATGGAGGCAGTCATGATTCATTGTTCACAATGCAATCCACCCTCCCCTTCCATCCAGCGATGTCCATTTATACTTCTCCAATGCTAATTTCTTTGCAAACAAAATAGACCAATTTTCTCTTTCACCAACATGGGAACTATACCTGAAGGCAGTTTAGGCTGTGCATAATAATGATGTTAGGGCCAGAGGAATTGATTCCCCTTTTAGAAGTCAGCCTCTAGCTCACTGTTTTCCATTTTGAGAGGAGCTTACCAGTTTTCCCGAAGATGTGTGGCACAGCCAGCAAGATATTTCTTTAATGAGAAAATTTGTCTTAAATATTGATTCATCAAATTTATTTATCAAATTTATATAGCTGCCCTTTGCACAAACATGAGAGGTGGGGTGGAGAAGTGCATGGAGGGTTAAAAGAAAAACAATCAATGGTATCTTTCAGAGAGGAGAGATTTTATTATTTTGGGGCAAATAATTATTTGGGGTGGGTGACACCAGATTCTCCCCCTTTTCTTTTTTCTCAATGTTGATTTGCCCCTAACAGTAATGACTGGACAGCAACCTGCCTCCTTCCCTTTCTTAAACTATGTTTCCTTGCTTCAGTGTTATCTTATATAACAATGTTTCCTTGCTTCAGTGTTATCTTATATAACAGAACAGCAGAATAACAGAGTTGGAAGGGATCTTGGAGGTCTTCTAGTCCAACCCTCTGCTCAGGCAGAAAATCCTACACCACTTCAGACAAATGGTTTCCAATATCTTCTTTAAAGCTTCTAGTGTTGGAGCATTCACAATTTCTGGAGGCAAATTATTCTATTGATTAATTGTTCTAACTATCAGAAATTTCTCCTTAGTTCTAGGTTGCTTCTCTCCTTGATTAGTTTCAATCTTCTTGTCCTGCCCTCAGGTGCTTTGGAGAATAACTTGACTCCCTCTTTTTTGTGGCAGCCCCTTAGATATTGGACCATTGCTATCATGTCATTCCTAGTCCTTCTTTTCATTACATACCCAATCCCTGCAACTATTCTTCTTCTGTTTTATCTTCCAATCCCCTAATCACCTTTGTTCCTTTCCAGAGCCTATAGATCTTTTTTTTTATATAGGATGGCAACAAAATTGGATGCAATATTCCAAGGGTGGTCTTACTAGGAAATTATAAAGTGGTACTAACTACCGGTGATCACTTCCAGAATATTTCCAGTGTTCCAGGGTCATTCCTCACCATCATCTCTGCTTAGTTAGATTCACTATTGCCCTTCTACAAAGACACAATATGTCAAGAATAGCACTATGACCTGAATTTATCTCATTTCAAGATCCACAGTGTGGAGATATGTGGTTAATGGTGTTCTGAAATCTTCCTGTTTTTCTGAAAGTTTTCCTCCTCTGTAAAACTTTCAGAATAACTTTAGAAATTTATAATGGCCATTTTTTGAACATCCCTTATGACTCTGGGACAAAAGAATGATGCACCTCTGTTGCCATTGCTGCTATTGCTGCTGTTGTACAACTTGCTGTTCTTCTGTAACTTTCCTGGCTAGGCAGGAGGAAAGAAAAAACTCATGGGATTTAATTGAAAACAATCGGACGTTTCTTAAAAGATGATCGCATAATAAAAGATAGGATGTTCAAAGATAGTCCATTCATTCACCTTGTAATTAAAATAAGCACAGGAAAGCCACATCTTTTTCTGTACATAAAAAATATCTCATCAAATTGAATGGCAATCTCAAAAATGCAGGTTTGTCAGTGCATTAAAAAATGGCGAGCTGTTTTGGTTGGTTCCAAGAATAATTCCAGCATGGTTTTTGGTGATTAAGAGGTTTCAGGGGTGATATAACCAAGGATGCAATATAAAACTACTCATCCTAAAATGTCACTGTTTGAAATTTTTTAAAAAATTTATTTAGATCAGTCTTTAGATCGAAGAAATGATCAAATCTACCAAAGGGATTCCATCCATTTCAGAACAGTTCTAATGCAGTAGAACAGGGGTGAAATCAACTTACCTTCGCTACTGGTTCACAAATGTGAGTTTGCACAGTACCTTCTGCCCATACGCAGAGCATCAAAAATGGGGTGGTTGGGCAGAGCCTCCTGCCGCCATCACTACCGGTACACCTGAACTGAATAGAACTGGCTGAATTGCACCACTGCAGTAGAAGTATAAAGTTCTCCAGAAGGTGCTTGGACTTTTCCGTGAATAACAGCCAGTCTTTCTTGTATCCTGGCTTTAACTCTTCTGCTTCTTGGTTTTCTTCTTGGTAAGGATGCTACCAAATAACACGTCTGTTTCCTTGCTTTAATTTAGATTTCACAATTAAGCAGGAAGTTTGCCTTGATTCAAATAAGCCTGTATTTGTATTTGTAAGTGCTGGGGCTTAGCAAATATTAAAAGGACAGGGGAGAAAGGAGAAATAAGCATTCAGGGATGGGAAACAGGAAAAATAATAAAGTGATGATTAAAGGGAATATTATCTTGAGGAATGTGCAAGAAGAAGGACCAGGGTGCAGCTGAGGCAACCCAAAAAATAAAAAAAGAATGTCATGACAAAATATGTGAAAGTTTGTGGTTTTACCTTATTTCCTGTTAGCTAAGCAAGGTAAATAAATGAAATTAGACATTCCAAAATTATTTGCAGTCACAGAAAACATTTTAGAAGATAAACATTTGGTTTTCTTTCTTTCTTTCTTTCTTTCTTTCTTTCTTTCTTTCTTTCTTTCTTTCTTTCTTTCTTTCTGTCTATCTATCTATCTATCTATCTATCTATCTATCTATCTATCTATCTATCTATCTATCTATCTATCTATCTATCTATCTATCTATCTTAGCAAATGTTATTAACCTTAAAGAGTAGAGAAAGTTTCAAATCCCTACTCATGTTCTGTCCTTTTTCATATCCCTGAGCTGATTATTTCTTTTTATTTATTTATTTCTTTGCCTAAACTACTGTGAGAACAAAAACACAAATAAACCCACAGATACTACTTTAACCACCTTGAAGAAAGTTGGACATAAATAGAATAATACATGATACATCAAACTCATAAACTCCACAGATCTAAATAAATAAATAAATAGTATGTTTGGTTTAAAAATAGTTTGCATGATTCCCAGGCCCATAAAGTAAATCTGAATTCTTTCAAAGAATTATGTTTATGTTTTCAAAGCTAGGGCTGAGCCAGTGAAGCGATGCTACAGCTGTATTGCCACTGACCACGTGTAAAGTGTAGTCTTTACACATCCATGCAACCTTCCCAAAGGCTCTACACAAAATAGAAGAGAGCAAATATTTGTAAGGATATGTTTCTTGGCGTGTTTTGTTTAAAAAATAAGGTTGGAGCCATGTGCGGGGGGGGGCAGTTGGGGGTAGAAGGGGTAATTGGGAGCAAGTGATGAAATGTGTGTTGCAATCTTGTGATACAAACTCTTCTCCTTTTGTATATGTAAGTCTGTTGTTTTGATGAAATCTTGGCCTGCTGTGGATGCTTCTAATTCAACTAGCCCCTGTCCTTAGATGTACAATACATCTCTATATCCACATAGATACATTTTAAGTATTTAAGGAATCTTTCCATGTGCTCCTAGAAATCAACACAGCTATATTGTAATATGTGAAGTACAAACTAGGTTGTCTTTTCTTTTCTCTCCAGTGGAGGGGGGGGAGGGAGAGGGAGAGGGAGAGGGAGAGGGAGAGGGAGAGGGAGAGGGAGAGGGAGGGAGGGAGGGAGGGAGGGAGGGAGGGAGAGAGAGAGAGAGAGAGAGAGAGAGAGAGAGAGAGAGAGAGAGAGAGAGAGAGAGAGAGAGAGAGATTTTTTAAAAAGAGAATCTCTTCCCCAAGTATTAGAGCTCCATTTTTGACACACAGCCCTCTGCTTTCTCACTTGGAGTTTAGTGTAAAGTTTTTGCCAATGATTTTTTTTTTTAATTTGGTGGAAAAAAATTATGAAAGTGTCACTTTCCTTTTGTAGTTAATTCAGGAAAGATCCTCAATTTGAGCAGGGCACATTTTCATGCAAATACAGCACAGTGTCTAGCCCCCTAATAGCTTCTTACAAATGATGTGCCATTACAACGAGGTTTATTTAAACAAATTTAATACATCTTTAATCAAGCTGGAGAGCATTTTCAAAGGTCACGCTCCAAATCAGGATCACTGTTCAGAGCTTATCAAAGTATTAGCTTAAGGGGGAGGGAGAATTATTTCTTGGACAAGTAATTTTAGGCAAATCTTTATTTACATTTTTATTCAGTTATTAAATTTCATTCCATTCCCTCCCTCCCTCTTTTCCATTTATGACCCTATAAGAAAGCCTGTAAATGGAGCCATAAGAATATCACGGCAGAGATAGCTTCTAGAAGCTGTCTCTTTGAATCAATGAGGTCTATTAATGCCAAGATAGGACAATCTGGCTTTAAAACCGAATAAAACCATCAGCTGGATGGATTCTCTCTCAGGTGCCTTCGGAGAAAAGAAGCCCTGGTTTTTTTAAAGTGAATAATTGTTTATATTTTTTAAAAAATGTAGATGAACTTATTTCATCCAAAAGTATTCATTTATTTATTTCATTGCACTTTTCTGCTCTATCTAGAATGAAGAAAATGGCACAATGGAATAAAATTTCATTTCCCTGAATTCGATTTGTCTACTCTTCCCTAACTGAATGCTGAACTCCATCAAATCAAATCCAAGAAGTGGACCTTGCAATGCTTGTGATAGAACTTGGCTTGAATGCTTGAACATTGGCGAATCCATTGATTTAATAATGCTTGGAGCAAGCAAGCAAGCTAGCTAGATGCAATCTTGTATGCTTCCTTCCAACTACCTCTATTGCATCTAAGCTTCCTAATATGGTACTCAATTGATTTTTGCCCTTGTCCTAAGCAGTTTAGCTACCATAAGTATCTAAATAAGGGCCACTCACTGTTTTATTTTCTAAGAATGTTGTCTTAGTCCCCATATTTTTTTTAGAAAGTACTTTAATTTCTCATTTAAATAGTTATTTATTTTGTAACTAAACATTTAAACATGGTACTTTTTTGGGGTGCCTTTGAGTCAGTTTTTGAGTCCTAGTGAGTGCCTGGACAGGTCTCTGCAGTTTTCTTGGCAAGGCTTTTCAGAAGCAGTTTGCCCTGCTTCTTAGGGTTGAGAGAGAGTGACTGGCTCAAAGTCACCAGCTGGCTTTTTGCCTAAGGTGAGACTAGTATTCACAGTCTCGTGGTTTCTAACCTGATGCCTTAGCCACTTTATAGATTATTTTGAGTACAATTCAATGGTGGGTTCCGGATCCCGTTCCAACTGGTACGGTTGGGACGGGCCCGGAGTTGTCCACATGGACACGCACAGTGTGCGTGCAGCATGTGCATGTGTATTACGGTCCAGCAGTGCCTCCACGAGCCTCTGCGATGCTCCAGCTGCTCGGCAGAGCATTGCGCAGGTGGTATACGCACCATGCGTGGAGGTGCCAAAGACTTTAAAGACAGGTAAGGAGTGCGGGCGGGTGAGTGGGGCCTCCGAATCTCCATACCGGAACAGTACCCGGTGCTCCAGGCAGGCTCCGGTAAGCCTGCACCCAGGCATACCGCCTGCAACCCACCACTGGTACAATTCTAAGAGATGATCCTCATAAACAACCCCACCATCCCATCTCATTACTAGAAAATAAATCACAGTGAGTCTTTTCTGTGCCCCTGAGTGTGGGGAATATGATTTAAAAAAAAACACACAATAGAAGAGAATATGTGAATTTAAATACATCAATATGTATCACCATATTTACCAATGTATCCCATATACCAGTGATGGTTAACCTTTCCAGCACCGAGTGCCGAAACTGGAGTGCATGTTCCAAGCGTTGGAACCCGGAAGAGAGCAGCTGGCCAGTGCGCATGTGTGAGGCGGCCAGCTGCTGTTCCAGATTCCATCATGCACATGCGTGCCAGCCAGCTGCTCTCTTCTAGGTTCCAGCACATGCATGCGTGCCGTTCAAGAAGACCAGCTGTCTGGTGTGCATGCACACACTGGAATCCAAAAGAGCAGCTGGCACTGGCACACGTGCCCACAGAGCAGGCTCTACATGCCACCTTTGGCACATGTGCCATAGGTTTGCCATCATGGCCATATACATTTCTTGGGATTGAAATACTTCTAAAAGCTGGGAGGAAATCTTTAGCATGCTTTTACCATAAAGTAAACAACTGTGCTAATTTTTAATAAAATGGAAACATTTTTTAAAATCCTACTGTAGCAACAGAAACATCTAGTATTAAGATTCTGCCACTGAATCTTCATAATAAAGCCAGAGGGGTTTCAACCTTACATCTTAGATTAAATGGATTGTTTCTGGTTTAATCCAGACATGGAATTCACACACTTATAGAACAGACACAAAACATTATTTGAATGCCTCCAAGTTTTCTAGAATTGGTGGAGTTGACCTTTGTTGGTTTTTTTAAAAGCATTTTGGGGATTAGGGATTTTGAGTTTTAAAGAGGGGGAAAATGGTATCTTAAGGCTTTTGGAGCAATTTAGATGGGGTGCATACTTTGTCTGTATAAAGGACACATTAATTTTTAGTCTTTTATTTTGAATGGTTGTAAGGGGAATGCAAGTGATGTAATGAGGTCATTGAGGAATAGCTGTTGAAGCTCCTTTTCCAGAAAGAAAGGAAAATATCAGGTTTTAGTATAGGAGCAGCAATGGATCTCTCTCTCTCTCTCTCTCTCTCTCTCTCTCTCTCTCTCTCTCTCTCTCTCTCTCTCTCTCTCTCTTCCCCCCCTCCCTCCCTCCCTCCCCCTCCCCCTCCCCTCCCCCTCCCCCTCTCCCTCTCCCTCCCTCCCTCTGCAAAAGAGAGAGAAATACAAATCTAGAGCATGATTCTTTGGCCTTGGACTTTGCTAAACATGATTAATAAAGTTCCAGGTTTGTAAGCTCATGGACAGAAATACTCTAGAGAGAATGTCCTGCTCATTAGATTTAGAGACTTCTGACATTTTAGTGCATTAAAAGGGGAGTCTTAAAAATTAATGAAAATGTGTGATTTTGTTCTCCTATGCAGGTTCATGTTGCTATATTTAAGTTTCTTCTTGTATCCCCCCCCCCCTTTTTACCATGGAGTTTTTCAGTAGAATTTATTTGAATGTATTAGCCACCCAACTCCAATTCATTGTGAGACAAAATTCTCTCAATAAATTCCTTCAAAGCACCTTAAAATAAATAGAATTTTAAGAAGTATATTAAATGGAATCCTCCTTTATTTTCAACAGCCTAACAAGCAGACTTTTTTCTTCTTCAGAGACCATATGACAATATTCATAACATGCACTTAGATTAGACCCTCAATATTATTCCCACCTAATTTATATTGTGTTAAATTTAAATTTACCAACAAGCAGAAGCAGTATGCTCTTTCCCATATTTGTGTAGACTAGGTTGCCCTGATAGACCTGTCTCACTGGAAAAACACTTTTTCACCCAATATATACATTTCCCACATTGTTTTCACTAGGGAAAAGAATATTCCATATGCTTAAATATGCCTGGCTCTATATCCCTTATGACTGAATGTCCATTATCTATCATCTTCCATCACTATAGTAGTATCCAGGAGAGGAAACAATACCTATTTACTTCTTAAAGGAATATCTTCTTAGAAAAGATAGGATACCTCTTCCCACCCTACTCCCCTAATGCCCAACAGTGATGGATGCAGGAAAATCCAGCTCAGCCATTTCTAAAACATATACTGAGTGTGTTTCTCCAGGACAAAAGATCACAGAGAACTATAAGCCCAGAAGTGTCATTTCTGCAGCAAAGAACACAGCTGGTTGATTGATTGAAAGCTAGGACTTAAAGTCACATCTAGCACAAACCAGTGAATTCTGCCCCACCAGTAGATATTTATTAATAAATTATGTGCCTGGAGTGGATTATTTTCACACCCCTTCTATTAATATTGGAGTGATCTACAGAGCCCACCTTTATTAAGCTCTCAGAACAAAAAAATATGTTATGTTATGTCTTTCTGTATATGATTTCACATAATGGTTTTTTGTTGTTGTTTGCTCTTCCTCTGGGCTAGATTTGTTCTATTTTTACAGACTGTAAATATTACATGGTGTTATTATATCTATTGGCCACCTAGGGACAGTACATTTTGCACAAATCCTTTCCTGCAACACTACGGAGGTCCAAAACCTGGATACTTGTTTTTAGTCTTCTATAAACGTCTTCTTTTTCTTTAGTTCTTCTTTGACCACATCTTGAGTCAAGGGAGTCATCTATAAACTTGATTGGTCAATTTTGATGAAGTTTCTGAATCCTGAAGAAAGATCTGTGGCTATTGTATAACTAAAGAGTCCCACATAGGATAAAACTGATTTTGGGGAAGGTGAAAATGCATTTAACAACAAAACTTTATCTTCCTCTCCTTCAAGCATTCCTTAGTTCCCTGTAAAATCAGAAAAGTAAGCTTGAGAAGCCCTTGTTGAGCAAATGCTGAACTTGAAGAAGGGACTGAAGATTTAAATATTTTTGATCAGGAAGGCCTTATAATAAGAGTGTATAACACATAACTGGCCAGGTCCCATGAACTTGCAATTCAGGAGGGATGTTTATTCTTTAACAACCAGCTTTAAAAATTAAAGATGTCCAGTACTGGTTGTGGCTGGGTGAAGGAGGAATATTTCATCATAAAAAAATTAAGTTTGACACATGCTTGATTTCAAACCATGTCTGCCTCTATGGAAATCTAGGCCTAACAGTCTTCTGTGTACTGTATCTTGGTTATTAATAAGGAATTTCATGCATCTTGAAATTTGGACCAAACTAGAATGAAGGCTTTGCCTATTGATTCTACGGTGACTGTCTTTAATAATTTTAAAACCTGTCCATTAATGACTTTGGTAAAGCCTATGAGCCATGGCTGGAAATTATTTAATTTTAACACGATGTTGTTTATATTTGACCTCAATATTTATAAATGAGATGTAAGGAGGCCTCTTAAAAATGATCAGATAAATAATAATTGAAATAAATCAAATACCCCGAAGATTCCAAAATGTTGAGGTCTCCTATTTTCATTTTTCTCATCTATTAATTCTGCTAATTGGAGATGATGTTTATTGTTGAATCAGATGGCATACAAGTAATTTCAGAAATATTTTGCACCAGTTGTAAATAGGGAATACACATCTGAGAAATATATATGTCTATCCATTGGCATGCAGTTTACAGTGTTAAATGTGATGTTACAGTTATTTATTCTAAAGAGACAAAATAAACCGTTATATTGGAGATGAATGTACAAGTCAGAATAAGTTTTAGAGAAGATGCTTTGGTCCGCTAGGATTTTCACGATCTACCAAGCAAGGGAAAATTTTGTTCAGAAAGAGATCTCACATGTTGCAAACAAGTCTAAACAGCATTTTCTCAGAGAACAGCTATCATCAATACATTACAAAATTGATTCTCTCATTCCTACAAGCACATTGTGAACTGCAAAGTATCCTTGATTGGTGAGAATAATTCAAATGACAGTGACATTAGAAATATTCTAATGGAGGATAATACACTATTTATACCTATTTTCAAAATGTTTCCTATGTGACCAAATATAGAGGAGAGAGCAGACAGACAAAACACATTTATTTTGTTTGTTCCTCTATTCTGTTACTGTTTAGAAGAGCTTTAGAGACCTGGCTGTTCATCTAGGCCTTTGGTGAGGAAGAGGTCTTTTGCTTCATCACACCTGCCACTTTTTATCTTTATCTTTTATTAACTTTATGGTAAGTTATTTGTTGGATTGTTGTGAGCGTCTCGGAATTGTAGCGAGTTGGAAACACCTTTGCTTCAGAATGTTTTCAGATAACTACGTTCAAATGTGGGTTATTAATGTAGCCAATCTAAGATGTACCAATAAACAGAGGACTACACAGTCATTTGCAAATGTTTCATTTGGTCTGAAAAAACTCTTTAAAAAACCTGATTGTTAAGAATACTGGAGATAACACATTGGTCATGAACAAACTTTCATTATGAATATCTTTAATAGTGTGTTTCAAACTAAAACAACAACCTCACTAACAATTGCTAAATTACCTTGGAATGACTGGCTGGATCAGGAACCATTCATGGTCAGGGAGATCTGAAGACTTGCTCTCAATTGTTACCATATGGGACATAGGATGGACGTTCTCACTGGGACTGAAAAATGGAACAAGCAGAGTTAATGAGGGGAAAAAAACAGACATTATTTGAATGAAATTATTCATTCAAGGGAATAACAGTGAAACAACATAACATTTTTTGTGAAGAAATATATGTGTGCGGGAAAGGAAATTATTGTACATTTTTGTTGATTTAAAGAAAGCATACAGCTCAGTGAATAGGCTTGAATGAAGGGATACTTTGCACAAACTTAGAATTGAAGGTTTATTGTTGATTACAGTAAGAGCGGTACATGACTATTTAAATTTGTTTTGTATGGTTTTAAGATAAAACTAATTAATCAAAAATAGTTTTGGAGCCTTATTGGAAACCTCAGTGGATATTTTTTAAAAAAATCTTATGATCTTTTGTGCTGGAAATGCAATACTTTTGAAAATGCATTAGCACATGTAATTTGAAATTGCTTTTTGATTGTTCCATATTGGTTTAATTTTCCCAGTATCATAAAATGAGGTTCTAGTAAGGTAGTTAAGATTTAAAGTTGTCCACCTATTGCTGAAATATATTCTTAAAATATGAGAAGTATTTATTAAGAATTTGGTATTTAAATTGGATGGATTGCTGGACAAAGAAAAATGTTCTGTGCTCAACATTAGTGTGACAACACACACTGCTTTTCTACTGGTGTTTGATTAACATAATTTAAGGATGATTCCATGTGGTTAACACTTAATCCATTGTCTAAAAATGTGAACTTTCCTATTTCATAAGTCATTGCTACAGGTTATTTAGTTATTCTGCTCTTTCCTTTTCTGTAGTTGATATGTTTTGTTTTCTTTTGTTTTATTAAAACAATAAATTTTTTAAAAATTAAAAGTGATGGAAGCAAAGCATGTGTGAAAATAAATGGAATGCTAAGCGAATGGTTCATTCAAAGCAGGGAGTAGGACAAAGATGTGTTGTCCTCTTAGTTGATAATTTATGGATAAATGTATAAGCAATACTTACAGTGATGTTAAGGGTATACTGATTAGAGCCTGAGCATGTTTAAGGTATGTGCAGATGGGTTATTTGTTAAGAATTTAATGATTTGGTGTGAAAATTTGGTAGATTGTATGTTGCAGTAAGATGTAGACCTGAACTCTTAATGTACTGAACAAACTGTACTGTACTGAAGAAATGGGTAATTGTAGTTCACTGGGGAAATGGAATGAACAATTCTAAGTTATACATAAATGGTTATTTTTTTAAAAAAAATAGATGAATTTGTATATCTTGGTAGATGTTC
>NC_045541.1:40530268-40607768 GCF_009769535.1 Thamnophis elegans
ACATTCTTCAACTGTTCTTTATTTGTCTATTTTATATTCTTTCAGCTAGAGCATCTACAGAAGAGATCCATACAGTTAACATGGCAGTCACAACCACATATCAAAGTCTGCCCCAGTGGTAAAATTCAATTTTTTGGTTCTGTGTGCATGTCTTGGTGGGCATGGCAGGGGAAGGATACTACAAAATCTCCATTCCACCCCACTCCAGGAGAAGGATATTGCAAAATCTCCATTCCCGCCTCACTCTGGGGACCACAGAGTTGGTATTTGCTGTTTCCTCAAACTACTAAAAATTTCTGCTATGGGTTCTCCAGTTCTCAACCTGCTGAATTTTACCCCTTCCCACATTTTTCATGTGCATTGGCTCTTTTAAAAGGGTGAGCTTTAATCACATAGCTGCAGCTATCATCTTGAGTTTTTGGCTGTCTCTGCAGATATCCTTGCCCTTCCTTATCAGGATCTGGACATAATTTCAAAGAAGATATATCTGTTTCTCTGTCTCTCTCTGTCTCTCTCTCTCTCCCTGTTCTGTCCTGTCTGTCCTCCATTTCCATGAGAGGGAAATGACAACACATGCACTATAACTTTATAACAAAAGAAAGTGGCGTAGGTACTTACATCAGACATTGTGATACAAGTACTAAGTTTCATACTTGGTACAATTACTGGCATGCCATGATGCCTCTACTGTCATTTTAAGGTCACTCCATTTTGGTATGGATGCTACTGTCTACCTGAAGTCTGAAATGTGAAGTTATATATTTTATAGCCAACAATCTTGGAAACTACAAAACCCATGGAGCCTGGGGTATAACTATGAATGGTCAATGAGGTTTGATCTGAAAACATTGCCAAGACATATAACTTTGATGTCTCTATTTTGGACAGATATCCTGAAGAACTTCCTTTCCAGATCTCCCAAGGCATAGGATGCTACCATAGAATCAAACAAGGTTCAATCAATCAATATTGGGAAAAAGAATCACACTGAACTAGTTTGAAATACTTTTCCAGCTATGCATGAACTTGTAGAAATAGTCATTACTTGATTTCTAATAAAGCAATGCATTATGAGCTGTTGGTAGGAGATCTAGTCAATCACCTCTGGGGTGATTGGAAGAGCTGGGCCTGCCTTCTGAATGCAAAGTGTATCTTTTTTAAGATAAGGACTCTTCCATTAAATACATGATTGATCTCTTCAAGGAAAATTTGGATTCTGAACTCAGCATTGCTCAGAGTGCTATTTTTAAATGACTGAATTTTCTACATGTTCTCTTCCTTGTAATACATACTGCAGAAGACATAATTGCTTGATTTTTTTTTTAAAAAAAGTATTTCCTTTTTTGGCAGATGGAGATATAAAACATGTTATTTGACAGAGAGGTTTGATATTCAATATTAGTTTAGCTTCAGTGAAACTAAGCATGTTAATAATAAATCTATCAAATTAAAAATTAATCTTGCTCCAAGTCACATTTGTTTGACAGCTAAGTAACCAATAGGATTTTGTGTGTGCTACAGAGAGACAGAATAATGATGCGATTATGCAAGGGAAGAATATATAAAAACCATACAAGCATGTGCAATTTAGTAAAGAGTTTTGAATCTTTTTCAAGTTCATAAGCCTATTTATACACAGGTAAGTAATACTATATAAGTTACTTCTAAGTATGACATTATTCTGTATTCTTATTTTTTTTCTTATACTTTTTCAGTTGTTCCAGCAGTGGAAAAAACCCTAATACCTAATTAACAACAAAACAAAGGAAGTCTGTCTATAAGTACTTACCTTGAAATCAAATGAAAAAGACAACCAATACTAACAACTAATCTGTCCTCTGGGGCAAGGCCATCTTCTAAGTTGCAATCAGACAGCAAATGTAGCTAAGAAGCCGTCAGAAATCTTCATGTGACTGGGGGATGAAAACTAATTAATCTCCATAAAGCTGTAACTGAGGCAGGCAAGATGACTTGAAATCTGATTATATGGTTGCATTTAAAAGGGCAAGATAGATGCCTGAATTTTTTAACCACCTGAGCCTTTCATGTCGCTCTGACCCTTCTGGAAATAGTAATAATAATAATGTGAAATGATCCACACCGAGAAAACTCCAGTTCATATAGTGTGTCGTCAGAACTGCCTAGCCTATGTACCGTTTAGGCCCATGGTTTAAAATTAAAAAGAAGCTTGAAATAATTGCAGATTTCATTGGGGATTCATCATTCCGATACTTTTGATTTAGCTTGGCAATTAATAGAAGATGCTGGATATCTCTCTTGTATGCTGGATATCTCTATTATATATTATATATCTATTGTCTCATAACTTGAGAAACTGAGGAATTGAATGTGAAAGCGCCAATTGGGATATGCAAAGAAACAGCAGAATGGTCAGGAGAATAACAGACAAATGTTTGTTTCAGGTAGTTATAAATGCAAAAGCAATATGCAGGATCTACACAAATTAAACTCCACCCAAGAAAGCCCTTGGGGTTTCTATGTCTTTGGTCCAAACATTGCACAAACCATTTGTTGTGAGAAACAATTAGAAAAAGAATGTATCCCATTTGCAAAGTTTGTTTGTTAAAAAAGATTTCTGTGTCAAATCTTACATTGTTAAGTTTTATGGTTTTTTTTTAAATACACCCAAGAAAAAGATATGTAACAAAATCAAATCAGGGAAATTTGTATTAAAATTGTTAGAAATTGTACAAAAAAAATGTACAAAAATAATTCTCTTAGGAAAGAAAAAAAATCAGATGAATATTCTATAACAAAGTATTATCCAGGAATTGTTGAGTTAATGCAAACAAAAATGCACAGCAAGCTAAAAACAAGTCATATATTTTGTGCTTAAAGGTTTGAGATACCAAAGATATATTCTTTTAAAATATTATCTATTAACAGGTGTATATTAGTGCGGGCTGTGGCAGTCCTCACTAATATATCATGTGTGAATATCATTAATTAATTACAACTGCATCCAGTATGCATAATTTAGCACTTTATGGATTCACTCAAATATCCAAATGGAATGTCACAAAATTTCCTACAAGTTCTATGGTCTGTGTCCCAATGATTAGATGAGATCGTAGGCTGGATAGGTATGCATTTTTTTAACCTATAGAATTGAACTAAAATTGGCAGGAATCTTGCTTATGATCTCTTGGAACATATTCGTCTTCTGTAAAGGAACTCCTGACAGAATACGAATAACAGAATAACAGAGTTGGAAGGCACCTTGGAGGTTTTGTAGTGCAACTCCCTGCTCAAGCAAGAGCCCCTATACCATTTCAGACAAATGATTATCCAATGCTAGCAAAATGTAAAGAAAACATAGAGAATAACAATAGCACTTAAACTTATATACTGCTTCACAGTACTTTACAGCCTCCTCTAAGAGATTTACAGAGTCAGCACATTGCCCCCAACAATCTGGCTCCTCATTTTACCAACCTTGGAAGGCTGAGTCAACCTTGAGTTGGTGAGAACTGAACTATTGTCAGTTGCCAGAATTAGTTTGTAGTACTGCATTCTAACCACTGCACCACCACGGCTCTTCTGAATGTTGTCCAAATGCTGGCAAAGCATAGAGAAAGCAGAATATTAGACATCAAATATTCAGAGCAGATCAAGAGCTTCTAAAATATTCTTCTCTATTACTCAAGTATACGACCATCTTTATGTGTGAATCCACAGTTTCAGAGTTCTAGCAGGTGGTCCAATATCTGAATCAAGGCAGAGCTTCAATATGTCCTGGCAATGAGGAAGGTATGCATATTTTTTGACCTGACAATGAAGCTGAATTGCAGGGTATGCCTTCATCATTGTTTACCATCTTCTTAAAGGAAACTTTTTTGTTTTTAAAACTACATTAACATAGATTTAAATGGAACCTATTTAAATATGTGCATATTGAAAGGTATCCAGAGAGGGTGAGTCAGCCCAGAAGAGAGAGATACCAATGTATCTCATGCATGTTTCTGTGTGCGCGTGTAGTTAGCTATTGAAACCGTGGGCCATGTGAATGGCATGCTTTGTGCATTATCCCACACAGCACAGGATGTTCTGGCACTCTGCATCTCACATATGCGATTCTAAATCTTTCGGGTGTCAGAGGTTGGCCAGAAAGCAAAAAATGTGTTAAACAAAAGTGCTACTATTGGGAATGTCATTTTAAAAGAAATGTTTTATGGATTCCACATTTTATTGAAACAATTATGCCATATATGGTCAATGCTATGAGTGTCCCCCTCTTAAGCTTAACATTCCAAACAGCATCCTTCCTAGCCTTTTGGGATTACTTCCCAAAACTGAAACATTCCTCCTCAAACTTAATTCTCATTTGTCCCAATACCATTGCTGACCTTACATATTACATAGCATGTTTTGCATTATACTGCTTGATCTCATCGGAATGAAATTGAAAGCTGAGCTCTCAAGATTTTTTTTTAAGCATGATAAGCCAAGGCCCTACTATGACTGAAATCTACAGAGTAATGTTGATAGCTGTGGTGGTGCAGTGGTTAGAATGCAGTACTGAAGGCAAACTCACTGCTCACGCCAGGAGTTCGATTCTGACTGGCTCAAGATTGACTCAGCCTTTCATCTTTCCGAGGTCAGTAAAATGAGGGCCCAGATTGTTGGGGGCAATAGACTGACTCTGTAAACCTCCTAGAGAGGGCTGTAAAGCACTGGGAAGTGGTATATACAAGTCTATTGCTTTGGAAGTGTAATCACACAATGGGACTATTTTTTAATATGTAGGATGGTCCATCACATGTTGACTCAGATATGTGCTCCAGGGATCACAATGCCACTTATTATCTCATTAGGGCATATAAAAGCAGCTACATACTCTTAATCAGGTTCAAAAAAAATATTCTTACAATATGAAAATGTGTATATATGCACAACTGCACATGCATGTCTTTGTTTTAAAATGAAAGCTTTAACATGTAGAACAAAAAACACATTAAAAATGCATGCGGATATACAATTTATTTAAATACACATGGTTACGAATTATTACCAACATAGAATGGAATCTACTGTATGTAAACCAAAGAGTGGCAGCGGCTTTTGTTTAGAAAACCATGTGTTACTACAAAGTTAAAATGTAAATTCTGAATCTTAAGAAATACACACGTGTAAACCACCTATTTAACATATTAAACATTTGATTTGCCTCAGTATTCTTTTCCCTCACCTTTTCTCCTATGCTTTGTCTCAACCAATGCACTTGGGCCACAATGAAAATAAACTCGCCGAGTTCTCTGTAACAGGAGACAAGCTTTTACACACTTCTGAACCCCGGGGAAGGCTCCTGGGATACCTACAGAAAAAAGGCATGCCCACTGAGCATGCCCAGACTATTAAAACAAATTGACATGTTAATACTGACAGAGAAAAGAGCACCAGAGAGTTTGCTAAATTACTGCTCAGTCAGGCACTAGGAATTCCTGAGTGGCCCATCCTTGAGCAAAACTGCATCGAGAGGGGTGTGGGAGGAAAACAGGGAGGAAAATTGAAACTTTATTGTCAAATGCTGTAAAACAAACAAAACCTGAAGGGATGCCACGTTTGTAATACACCTAGTCATAAATCATATGGATTTTAATCATACCTGCCACATCAACCAGCATTCCCTTGAGAAATTCTTTTTCTTTTCTGCTTCCCTCCTTCGCTAGCTTTCAATTATCTGGAAGCTGTTTCATGTGTTTACTTATTTATCTAAAGTTCACCTACTGCATGCGTGCACTGATTGTCTCTCGGGGATAGGGAGCAGGGTGAACATACAAAGAGGTGGCAAGAGCAGAGGCGCCAAGGCTACAAAAGCAAAACAAAAGAGAAGAAATGTTGCCAGGTCTGGAAGACAAGGAAGGGAGGGCGGAAAGCAATTAAGAGGCATCCTGTGCAGGGCTCAATTATCACATTGTCCTCTGACCATCTATACTTTAGAGATTAGGTTGGCTGGTGGGAGGACAAATCTAAACCCAAGATGCTCTCTGAGAAAAGCAATGTTGCATGCTCCTTGTACATGCACTTCTTCTTTCTTCTCCACATATACCCAGAAGCCAGAATTTGGTTAGCTATAGATTTTTTTCCCCTCCAACTTTCCAGATAATGCTAGAAGCAACGGGCTTGATTCTCTGAAATTCTAGTGGACTTTTTCCTGCACACTGGTCCCTATTAGGAACAAACTTAAATGGGGGAGAGGAGGAGAGGAGGAAAGGAGGTGGTATTCTGCCAGTTTGCCCTGGTTCAGGTGAACCGGTAGCGGCGGCATTGGGAGGCTCTGCCCATCCACTGAGATGTTATCATGGATATTCTGTGCAAGTGCAGAAGGTTCTGCACATGTGCAGAAGGTTCTGTGCATGTGCAGAAGCACCCAGCGCATGTGCTTCTGGCTACGAACTGGTAGCGAAGGTAAGAGGATTTCATGCCTGGGGGAGAGCATTGCAAATTCTTGCAAGGCAAGCAGGCAGGGAATGCAGCATCTGCAGACCTCCGAAGTGTTGTGCATGGCTGATGGGAAGGAAAGGTAACCCCCTGAGTTCTCTGGGCACGGAATAACCGGTGGTACCAAGCAGTATCTGCTGGTATAAAAAATAGCATTTTTGATTAGTTGCTTCCACCATTACAGGGCCCTAGTTGCTTTTCTGCAGGGCAAAACAGGAAACTCTGAAAACCTCCCAGGAGAACAAAAAAGGTTAAACACCATTGTTATGTCTGTGGCTTCACCAATGTGCCATGCAAGATCATCCCAGCTGGAGGTTTGACAGCCAGAGCGGGAGAATAAAGCATCCCAATTGGTTGCCCCATCTGACAGCGTGCATATAAATAGCCGTCAAGACGGAAGCTTTCCCTGTTGCCGGTTCAGAGCTGTTGGTTTTACTGTTAGCTGTTAATAAATCTGTTTGAATTACAATCCGTGTTGCCTCAGTCCTGTCCCTCCAGGTCTCCCTTTAGAACAACCATTTCCTGGGGAAAGTTGCCACTCCCCCTTGATTTGCTTCTAGGGGTAAGGAGAAGTCTTGATCCCATCAATACTTAGCTAGCTAACTGGAGTTAGCTGATATGAGTTGGCACCAGGGATGGTATTCTACCAGTTCAGACTGGTTCACCCGAACCAGTAGTGGAAATTGTGGGTGGCCCCACCCACCCCAGCTCTATGGCATCCCATTTAGGCCCTTTTTCAGCCAAATGTGCATGTGCAAAAGACTGAGTGCATGCGCGTAGGTGGCTCACATTTGCGAACCAGTAGGGAAGGTAAGTGAATACCACCCCTAGTTGACACAGTGCAAAAGAAAATCCAACACAAGGGCAAGGGGAATCCCTCAAGGTTGAAAGAGAATAGAGACTGCTTAAATGATTGAATGTGGAGGTTGCCAAACTCCAAAATGCATCTGTGTGGCTTCCAATTTATAACAAAAGAACCCTATAATAATTCAAATATCTGAACAACAATATCCCATATAGCACCATCTTATCATAAGAGGAGCATCAGCAATATTATTTATACCATCACTTATTTATTAAACAACACCACAACATCTGATAATGTGATAAAGACTTATGTGAACTGCATAAATGCAGAGGTAGGGGGCTTTCAGATGTGACACTCTGGATCCTAGCAATCTGTAACTCACAGCAATTCCATGACCAATGATGAGGACTGGTAGAACCTGGGACTCCAGCAGTTGGGTATACGGTTAGGAGTTCCATGCTGATGACATCCAATTATATCTTTCAATTTCAGTCTGGCAAAGCGAGGCTTTTGAGTTATATTCCAGCACCTGGAGATTGGGCAACCTCTGATTCAATCCACTAACCTTGAGTGAGTATGATTGTTGGCGCCAATTAGATCTGGGCATATTCCATCTTTAACCCTGGATGAGTTGCAGTTCTCCATTCAAAGGTGGTGCTCAGTCTGAGGACACTCTTGAGTTCCTGCTCAAAAGCAGATGGCAATTGTGGTAATTTCCATAGTAACACCATAGTAATGTTATGGCTGCACTATTATAATGTGTTCTACATGGGGCTGCCTTTGAAGATCATTCAAAAGTTTCATCTAGTCCAGAATGCAGCAGTGTAAGCAGTAATGTGTGCATATGATATCTCTGCTGTATTGGTTTCCTGTTTGCTTCCTGATGCAATTCAAGGTGCTGGTTGTGGCCTATAGAGGCCTATATGGATTACAGCCTAGTTATGCAAGAGATTATCTATCTCCCATCCTATCAGCCTGGACAGTTCAATTTGACAGACTTGCCACCTCTGGGTTTTCAATTAAATAATGTCATCTATCGAAATTCCAGAGTTGCAGCGCCTGCCTTCCGGAATGAGATTCTTCCTGATATCAATATGTTGGAATTCCAAAAAACCTTAAAGATATTTTTAATTGAGTTTTTATTTTATTTAGTTATATGTTTTTATAAACATGTCACTACATGAATAATATTCTAATACAAATAGAACTACTAAAATTAATCACAATTATTACATTCAATAAACTTATAGATTTCTAATAGTAATACACATTTATATTAAGTTGCAGTCTGTATTATTCAATTATTCCATGTTTTCTCTTGTTATTACTCTTATTGTATTATATAAAAATGTATACATTAATATTTCCCCTTTCTCTTATTTCTATCTTTTATTCTAACTTTTAATTATGTCACAATTTATTAAAAGATGTTTTCTTTCTATCCTACCTATCTTAAAAGCCTTAAAGATTTTTGTTCTCCAGGCCTTGAGTTGGGCTCCTGCTGGATTGTGTGTAGATGTGGTTGACCAAATTCACTATTGGGTCTGTTATTTTTTTTAAATTGTTTTCTAAGAGCCATGGTGGCACAGTGGTTAGAATGCAGTACTGCAGGCTACTTCTGCTGGCTGCTGGCTGCCTGCAATTTGGCACTTTGAATTTGACCTGCTCAAGATTGACTCAGCCTTCCAGCTTTCTGAGGTTGGTAAAATGAGGATCCAGATTATTGGGGGCAATATGCTGATTCTGTAAACTGCTTAGAGAGGACTGTACAGTACTGTGAAGCAGTGTCTAAGTGTAATGGCTATTGTTTTTGTCCTGTCAATTTTCTTGTGCTTATCCAGACTTGATTGGCATCAGGTGATGTCTGAACTGAATTAATTAAATCAATCCCTTTGGAGATGTGGGGGACCAAGACCCAGATAGTCCCACATTTTATTTCAGGTAGATGCGTCATATGTGGATGTAAGCATGCTTCCGTCATTCTCATTCAAAACATTATAATCATTGCAGGATGTCTGCCTGTAGACATCATCCCCTGCACCTAACACACAACTAAACAATCTTAGATTACAGGAATGAATGCAGCTTCCCCAAACCTTGAGCACAGTGCCAGAATCCCTTCAAAGTTGCTGCCAAACTGTAATTTTGAATGTGAGTGAATGCATTACACATGGCTTTTAATCATATTAGCTGGATTGTATTTGATATTGATTTGGATTTTGTCCTGGCCCTGCCTTATTTTTGGAATGTGCCTCCCCACACACGTTTGCTATTTTCTTTCAAAGTTTTCTTAGTGGAGGTTTTTTTTTTTTTTTTTTTTTTTAGGTTACTTTCAGGTTGGTGGTAGGAAAAGGACTACTGCTGTAAGTGCTGAATTGATATATATTTTTTCCTTTCTCTTTTATTGGCTACTCAAACATTCCAAATAGAACAAGCATCCTGGGAAGAATTCCTTCTGGATGTCTTCCCTTGGGATCAGAATGAAGCGTTGGGACCCTGAAAGATGACAGATTGTGAGTGAAATCCTTGTGTGATGGAAGAGGAGGCATTTACATACCTCTTGGGAAAATATATGCTTCAAGGGAATTTCACTCAAATTCTTTCTTTCTTCTGAAAGAAATTTCAAAATTAAATTCTCATTCATTAAACCAGTAAAAATCTGGTATTAAAAAAACAACCCTAGGGTTTTCATTTCCCTTATGTCAATGTTAGATGGCCTTGGCTACAATTACTCAATCTCTATCTAGTAATCACATGAAGTGTTAATACCACTTTATAATGCTTTGGTAAGGCCACACATGGAATACTGCATCCAGTTTTGGTCCCCACAATGTACAAAAGATGTGGAGACTCTGGAAAGACTGTAGAGAAGAGCAACAATGATGATTAGGAGACTGAAGGTTAAAACATATGAAGAACGGTTGCTGGAACTGGGTATGTCTAGTTTAATGAAAAGAAGGACTAGGGGAGACATGATAGCATGTGTTCCAATATCTCAGGGGTTGCCACAAAGAGGGAGTCAAACTATTCTCCAAAGCACCTGAGGGTAGGACAAGAAGCAATGGGTGGAAACTAATCAAGGAGAGAAGCAACCTAGAACTAAGGAGAAATTTCCTGACAGTTAGAACAATTAATCAGTGGAACAACTTGCCTCCAGAAGTTGTGAATGCTCCAACACTGGAAATGCTTAAGAAGATGTTGGATAACCATTTGTCTGAAGTGGTGTAGGGTTCCCTGCCTAAGCAGGGGGTTGGACTAGAAGACCTCCAAAGTCCTTTCCAACTCTATTCTATTCTAAGATCTATCCTTAGCAGACAAAGACAGTGATCCTAACCCCATTTCTCATATTTCTTCTTCAAAAAGCAAAAGTTCGATCCTTTGCATGTTCTCCCTGGGTATCACCCAATTCTTCACCGGGGCAAGATGATGTGCAGGACCCCAAAAGAGGAAAGCTCTTTGCATAACCTTTGCATGTACACTTTATGTGTGTGGATATAAATTCAGATTATTTGCTTTCCGGCTGTTCAGTCTCATTGCCTGTCTATATAATAAGGATCTGTCGAATCAACTTTCACCAGGAAGTATAGGAGAAACCCTTTCCTGATTCCTTGCAGTCCAGATCATAGCTGCAGAAATCCTGGCCCACGTGGATATTCGCCACAGAGCCTGGAAATTCTAGAAGGTGTGGTTGCAACACATTTGGAACCAATAGACTTCTAGTATAACTTATTAGCCAGTATAAACATATCTGACTCAGCAGGCTTACCCCTAATTATGCAGTTGAACTTGCTGATTGGGTTCACGCATCATGCTAAACCAGCTCTCCTCAACCTAAAGGCCTTTTGGATGTGTGGGTTTTAATTTCCCAACTAGCATTGCTAAGACTTTTATGGGATGAAGTCCAAATACATAGAAGTGACCCAGTGCTTTGTTTGATTTTGCCTCCAGCTATTATAGGAACCCAGGCTGTGCCTTTTGGAAACTGTGATTTTAGGTTAACCCAGCATAGGCTGATTTAGTCAACAAAACATGGGTAACAAACCATGATTTGAGCATAAGTTCAATTGCTTCACAGTGCATTCTGATAAACAGTTTCCTGCTGAATTGGACCCCTGGCCCATTTAGTCTCACAGTCTGTTCTCACAATGGTCAACCAACTGCACAAGAAAGCCTTGTTCTCACTCAGCAGATGGCCATCAGAGGCAGTCACCCTGTCATTAAGGTTAAATAAGAAAGGAGATACATGCTTTTGAAACAGAAATTTAATTCACTTGCTTCTGAGTAAGTAAATATACGACCGAAGTATCCAATTTTTAAGAAAATCAATGGCCATACCCTTGCATTCTCTACTTTTGGGTCTTTAATCACGACAAAAGATTGGTATTAAAAATTAAGAGGGACAGGAAGATTACCTGTTGAGTTTTTGGAGATTTGGAGAGATTTATAGTGCATTTGATAATAAGATTCGGATATGTTTTTTAAAAAAAAATACAATACGTTAATTATTATTGCTGCACATGTTTAAATCTACATGTACCACAGAGTGTACCGTTCGATTAAAAGAACATCTAGACAGCTCTCTAGTTTGGGACACCCATAGAAATTAAAAGGATCACAGGGAGTTTGACATTTTGCAAAAGGAAGGAATAATTAGTGCACCATATTGGGTTTTCCCCTTTTTAAAAAGATTGCTCAAGCAACCCTTCTGTGGCTTAGCTGGAAACAAAATTTAGGCCCTGTTTCTATTGTATTTGCTCAGAAAAAGATAATAAATAAAAGAAATCATAATTAACTCTCTCATTACCTAGGGTGGGACTTTGACTTCTGCTATTTCTGTATTCCTCAGTTACAATGCCCCAACATTGTGTTAATTGTAGGTGACATTATGCAAAGACGTTATGTGCACTTCCATTCACATATACAGTATATAGCTTGGAGAACACATGCAGATCCATACTGATTGGATTTTTAGTATCTAAGGCAATTTTAAAGTACAGAGCTTCAGCTGAGGAGCATGGACAGGATTCCAATTTTAGAAGAAGCTCAGTGAAAATTGGGAATGTATATGAATCTTTATTTTCTGGAACAGCTCCACTATTTCTCTCCCCTCACCTACTATCAAATATCATGCCTCTTCTTCACATAGTACTTTTAGAAATAAGCAATGAAACCCCTCTCCATCATTCTGGATTTTCAAGGTGGTTCCAGTGCATGGGAAAAGCATTCCTGGGTTCAAAATCTTACCACACCATTATATGAAATAACAAACACACCATAGGAAAAAAAGGAGATAGATATAGGACTCCATCCCACCAACCAGCCTTCCAATATATTTCTTATTTCCCAACAACATACTTATTTTGTTATGTTTTTTCTTGACAGAGGATAACCATTTGGAGACCCTCCAATTTCACATTCTTTTTTCATGAAGAAGTACAGAAATATTTTTGTCATTCTAAACAAGGACATGGGAACTTGCTCTTAGCATAACTAGCTTAAAAGTGCATTTTTACAACCATATGTTCTCATTCTTTCTCTGTGTGTGTGTGTGCACGCATGTCTTCAAGTGTGTATTGATTCCTGGCAACTTCCTGGGCTAGTTAGTCCCTGCAGTTTTCTTGGCAAGAATTTTCAGAAGTGGTTTGCCATGGCATACTTCTTAGGACTAAGAGTAACAAGCCCAGGGTCACCACATTGGCTTTGTGCCCATGGTGGGACTAAAATTCACAGTCTCCTGGTTTCTAGCCTGGTGTTTTAACCTCTACAACAAATGCTCTGTCTCTCTCACTCAGTCTCATTTTCCTTACAAATGAGTTATCAGAGTTGTAATGACTTACATATCATCCTGTACTATACTATCCTGACCTTTTTAGTATGCTAAATTTTGAAAGCCTGACAAGCCTACCTTTGCTTTGCAGGTTAGTAGAACTGTCATACAAATTGAAGAACAGAGAAGATGAGTGAGCCGAGATTCAGGGGCATGCTCTCAAGTTGCTTTGTGTTTTAAATAATTGAGCATCAACCTGTCACTTGCATTTCTCTTAAGCACTCCATTCTTCTTTTCCTGGCACCCAGATAGCAGGGACCTAAAAAAAAATCCATGTAGTTTCAAGATGTAATAAAATGGCATATAAGCTTACAGTTGAGAACTGAAGAGCCTGTTAAAAGCCACCCTATGTGATAAAGGTAATTGCCTACAGCAGCTTGTCTGGAGTTTATGGGAAGCATAGTTTTAAACTGTATTAAGACATCAGACTACCTAATTGTGTTCTAGAGAATTAAATGTTTCCAGAACAATTCTAGAATACTGTTGCCAACATTTGAGGGAATCCAGGAAATTACCTGCCACCAAGATTTTATTTAATCTAGGTCAGGATTATATGTATTACCAACTCTAGGTAAAACTATAAGGTGGGTTGTCAATTTTTGAATAATGTACAAACCCTTTCCTTGTGGCTTGTACACTCTGGTTTCTGATGGGGATGCAAAAATATTTTTCAGGCTGAGAGTCATGCTTCTTGGAGTAGTAACAGAGATGGACAAACAAGTGGTTGAATTTTTTTTAAAAAGCAATATGAAATTGATCTTGTGCCATCAACTTTTTGCCAGCTCTTAGCAACCACATGGATTGATTTCTCCTTGATTGTATGTTCCTAACAATCTTCACTGTGTGTGTGTGTGTGTGTGTGTGTGTGTCTGTGTCTGTGTCTGTGTCTGTGTCTGTGCGCGCCTGTGTTCGTTCTCTCTCTCTCTGTCTCTCATGATTCTAAAAGCCAGTTTTGTAGAATGGCTAACATGCTGATCTAGAAACTGGGAGGCTGTGAGTTCTAGTTCTCCAATTGGCATGAATGCTGGTGAGTACGTTTGGGCAGCCCAACCCACCTCAGAGAGTTCTTGGTGCAGAAAAACAGCAGATGGGAACATAAAGTATGTATGTTGCCCTGATCTGGCCAAAAATAAAGGCAAGATACAAATTTTATTTATAAACACATTTACATAGCCACCCAAGTCACACATTTAGAACCCACCACATAATAAAAATCCATACAAATCCCACCCTACCCCTCCACATAGCAGCAAAAACATCCTGAAATCACCACTTGATCAGCTCTACCTCCATTCATGATCCCAGAGCCTTCTGACAAAGCCACATTTTTAGGGCCTTTCAGAAAAGCAAGGTGAAGGCCTGCCATTTTCCTCAGGAAAATGTTTCTTCCTTCCTGTCACATGACAAATCAATACTTCATGGCTCCTTTCAGCAGGATTTTGGGTGACATCAATTCAGAGCTAAGCTCATTTACCTCTGTTCTATAGCTGAACATGTATAACTGTATTCAACTGTGGTTATTCAAGAAACGTCTGCTCAAGAAACTATGACATGGGATGTTACATGAGCCTGGCGACTGATAGGAAATGATACTCAAGGATTGTGAGGGACCAATTTTGCACCCATGTTTAGATTTGTTAAGAGATTCAGTCAAATACCTTTTCTATGGAATTTACATTTATCACAAAGCAATTGTCCTTTAATCTACACTAAATGTTTGTATATCACTTGCTCTAACCATTAGGGAATAATCGTATATTGTGGTTCAGTTAAATAAAATTGATTAAAGAAGCCACCATTGCCCAGGTTCACATATTGTCCTAACCATAAAACAATTAAAGCAGAACGGAGTACTGCTTAGTGCAATGTCTTAAACCAGTCAATATCCATAACCCAAAATACGCTTCATGTACTTTATATTCTGTATATTAAGCAAGAGTGTACAACTGAAGTGTGAACATGATCTCTTTTTTTTCTATTGGTTCACCGTTCATATTTACAACTTATACCATACAATCAGCAATAGGGGGGGAGAGGGACTTTGGTTTTTTTAAAATAGTTTTTATTGAACCTTTTAATCTTTAAAAACAGAAAGAAAAACACAAGAAGAAAAAACAAAATACAAAACATACATAACAATATAAAGTAATTATGCAGCCTTCTGTTTCAGCTTTCAGGTTTTGCCTTTCTAGTTCTCCATTCTGCATTCCCTTCCTATTGCTTTTACCTAGTCCTATAATATAACAACAGTAGTGCTAACACTTATAATAATATTAATTATTTATATCACCATATATTTACTTTCTCTATTTTCTGTTTTGGCTTCTGTTTTCTAGCCACTTATAAATTCTATTCCATATTTTTTTTAGAAATTGGATTCTTCTCTTTCTTTTAGTTCTATTGTCATTTTGTCCATCTCTGCACATTCGAGTACTTTTCCAATTATTGTTTCATCTGCGGGTGTATTGATTATTTTCCAGTTTTGTGCAAAAACAATCCTAGCTGCAGGGAGTATGTGCATTATTATGTATTGAAGTTGCTTATCCATTTTTTGATCTAATAATCCTAATAAGAATGTTTCTCGTTTCAGTTCTATTTTTTTGCTCCGTAATTTCTTCCAACCATTTCTGAATTTTGCACCAGTGTTTTCTTGTGATGGGACACGTCTACCAGATATGGTAAATGTTCCAGACTTGTGGCTACATCTCCAACATTGGGGAAATAAATTTGGCACATTTTGGCCAATCTTGCTGGGGGAAAATGCCATCAATAAAACATTTTATAGAAGTTTTCTTTGTAAGCTACTGCTGTTGTAAATTTATAATTTTTCCCATAATTTATCCCATTTTTCTAACTCTATATTATGGCCAAAAATTCTTCCCCAGCTAATCATTGCCTCCTTTACCATCTCTTCCCCCATTTTATATCTTAAAAGAAAATGATATAATTTGGTAATCATTTTTCCTCCCATTCCTAATAATATTTTATCTATTTCCATTTGTTTGTTGTATATTCCATATTGTTCCCGATTTTTTTAAAATCTTGTTTTAATTTGTAATTAGGGCCACCTTTCCACATTTATTCCTTGTGTTTTCAGATCTTGTTCTCTGGTTCTCTAAAATCTCTGATTTTAGTTCTCCATTTTCATCTAAGAGTTCTGCATAGCTTACCATTTTGCTGAGATTTATAGTATTTGGATATGTCATTGTCTCCGTCATTGATAACCAGATTGGGATTTTCAAATAGTGTTTTTTTCTATTTTTTCCCCAGATTTAACTATCCTTTACTATGTGTCTTTACTGTGTGTCTTACTTTGGTGAAAAATGGCCAGTTTCCCCCCATTTTTCACAAAAATGGGATGTGGGGCGGGACTTCAGGAGGCCAAAAATGGCTGTATAAGACACACCAACAGTTCCATGTTCTTTTTTGGGGAGAGGGGGTGTCTTTTACTCTGAAAAATACAGTAAATAAGTTTGTTGTTATAGAAAAGGCTAGCACATATTAAGTACGCCAAAGTAAAAAGGTGAAGCTATAATGTTATTATGTGCTAAGGATAAAGGAGAACTAAGGAGTCAGAAGTGAATCCTTTCCCCCTTTCCCCCTACACTTCTTCCTTTCTCCTTTTTCCCTCCCCCATTTCCCCACTATTTTCATTTGTGTTTTATACTTTGATAAGTTTAATGAAAAAAATTATTAAAGACATATTTCTGAGATGAGCAATAAACCTTGTGTAGTATAAAGATAATATAATAGTCCCACCTTAACATTACTTCCCAATCACCAACACCATTAAATCTGAGCTCTTGACACTTAAGAATCAGTTCTCTTTCATCAGCTCACCGTTAAGACTCTTCAGAAAAGACTTCTCTTGATGCAACAGTAGCCTACTTCTGTAACAATTGATGTTACTTCTGTAACAATTGAGGATGTTTGACAATGTGCCCCCCCCCTTTATAACTAGTCTTGTTTGTTTTGACTTGCAAATCAACACTGGGACTTAATTCAGTTTAATCAGCATAATACGGTACCCTGGGCTGCTATATTTTATAAGCAAACAGTGCAGGCACAGCTGTGTTCAAACAGGTTCCACTATAAATCATATAAGACATGCAACTACAGCTCTGAGGTTGATACCTCTCATTTTGCAACCAAGGTCTTTTACAACTGAGTAATAAAAAAAAGAACTCCAGCAGATTGCAAGCCCCCTGTTCCTTTTTTCCCTTTTCAAGCAAAGGGAAGACACTTGTTGGATTGCTATTCAAGCTGTGGTTAATGTAGCCTTCTGGTGCCCTCCAGATGCATTGGTTTACATTTTCCAACATACCAAGTCATTCTGGTCAGAAGTACTGGGGATGGTGGATTAACATATCTGGAGGGCACTAGCTTGGTGATAATAGTGATTAGTTTGTATATTTTACCCAATCATAGTTTGCCAATAGAAGATAACATTTGTAGTTTGGGGTTGAAATGTAGAGTTCTTAGTATCATCTTGGTTGTTTTCTTGCAGACATTTCATTATCTGGCTAGGTAACCTCAGCGCATTGATGATATTGTATGGCTGGGTAATGAAGCATCTTCAAGAAAACCATGAAGCTCAGAGACCACTAAGGACCCCAATAATCATAATTTGCTTAAGAATGGTTTAAAACTAAACCACATGGCTTAAAATGGATGGCTTTACCTACGTCATACTAAGCCAAGTTTCAGCTTCCAACAAACCACAATACGGCTTATCATGATGGATGAATTAATAATACAAAGATTATTAAGGTTATGGTGGGAACTTGAGTCCATTCCCTAACCTTAATCCCCCCCCACATAGATCTGGAGAGATAGGACATGGGAAATGAAGTGTTAAGGATCCTTGGGTTTATTTCTCATGGATTATTTAGAACACCAGGTGCCTGCAATGTTCTTACTAGCTGGAAGTAGAGGGAAGATGAATCATTGTTGCAGCTGTGGAGAAGAACCCTCTGGAAACTATAAACTAGCAGTATTGGAAGGTGGTAGAGATCTCAACTTTCTTGGAACTCCTTTTTGTGTGTTTATGTAAATATCAAACATTTACTTTTAGGGTGGGGGGGAAGCCTCAGATAAGATAATTTCAGTTTAGTCTGTGGATACTCACAACTCTCAGCCCTACTGTCTCTTTTGCCTTGTGTTGAGTGTTCTGATGTTCTGCCAGGATGGGGGAAGTGTTCTGTTTCTCTTGGAGGTGGTAGGGAGGAGTGATGATTAAAGTGCTAGGAAGCTCTAGTTTCACGGTAATAATCCATAAAGGAAATTTACTTTGCAGAGTTCCTGGATTACTTGGCAGAGGTTAAATTATTTCATCCTAATGTATGAAATCTTTATATATATAGATATAGATAGATAGATAGATAGATAGATAGATAGATAGATAGATAGATTAGATTAAGATATAGATATAGATATAGATATAGATATAGATATAGATATAGATATAGATATAGATATAGATATAGATATAGATATAGATATATTGGGGGGGAAGAAAAGAGAACTATAACAACTATCTTCTGATAAGCAAAGATGTATTGATGCAAATATAAAGTTTTTAAAGCTTTTTAATTCCTAATTAATTTGCTTGGTTAACTAAATGCCATTTTGGGGGGGAAGTGACTAAAATAATCTGAAATTTTCTGGCTCGACAAGTTGGAGAAGATTGAACAGAAGAAACTGCTTCTCAAGTCCATTAAGAATAAGACCTTTGGACTGACTTGAAACTACAAAATTTTGATTTTAAACATATGCCTTAATATTTTGATTTTTTTCAAACTTTAAACCTGATATCCTATCAAACCGGTAACTTTATGCATCCTCTTGTATAAATTTGTGTGGTCTAATGCCTAAAAGCTACATAATTTAGATTTTTCCCCTGTATAGATGAGCATGGTACAAGCATAAGATATGCTTGTACTTTTTTTTCCCTTGAAGGCTGTAAAAAAGAAAAATAGGATAGTTATACTAGCCAGACATAACAAGGTCAAGGATTTTATTGGTTTAGTTAGTAGTAATAAAATGTCTGGGCTTCAACTCCAATATTGGTACTCTTGCATACCATTTCATGGTATAGTAACAAGACCTGACTTTTTCTTGGAGATCAGGATGTTGCTGGGTGCCTGATGATATGTCTTTTCTGGGTTGTAAGATGGAATTGCCAGAAACCTTTTTTTTTTTTTTTTTTTGGGGGGGGGGGGGTGATGCCTTTTTATTTTTTATATTTTATCCATTTATGTTTTTGTTAGCCACCCAGAGTTATTTGGCTAAAATGAGTGGCCATATAAATGTGCTATATGAATAAAATAAAGGTTTTCAAAGTCTAGTCTCCAAAGATAGTCACATGGTCACTGTTGGAAAAAATAACACGATGCATCAGATAATGCACATGTTGTTCTTCTGTTCATCAGAATCCTTTTTATAATCTTTGCTTTTTCATGAGATTGGCTGAAAGCAATAGGGCTACATGCAGCTCTACATGAATTGTAAGTTTTGTAACTCTATAAAATTCAAAATGCATTGATGGAATGTTTTCTGGGCCTTTTAAAATTTCAGTTATAATCTAGGTATCCAACATCTTTGATATAATGAATCTATAATGAATCACTTAGACTTATATACTGCTTTACAGTACATACAGCCCTCTCCAAGTGGTTTACAAGATCAGCATATTGCCCCCAACAATCTGGCTCCTCATTTTACCCACCATAGAAGGATGGAAGACTGAGTCAACCTTGAGCCTTTTGAGATTTGAACTGCCAAATTGCAGGCAATTTCAGTAGAAGTAGCCTGAAGTACTACACTCTAACCATTGTGCCACTACGGCAAATGAAGATTGATCCTAATCCATAAGCACCCCAATGAGGAAAATAGACTCAAATTTTGTAACATGAGCATAAGATCTGAAGCTCTTTAGGTAGCAAAACATGTCCCTGTAAATGTACATTCTGGTGTTATTTATTACCACTAATAATTCAGCAAGGTTTTACATTGCTGTTCAACAATAGTGCTGAGGCCTTCCATGCCAAGCATTGCCAACAGAGGATTAAGATGAATGAGGATTGCATTATACAAAGTGAGTCCAGCAAGTATTTTCTCCCAATTTAGAGGTAGGAATGGCCTGAAGGGTCCTTGGTGCTCTCTGATTTTGTTGCAGATATTTCATTACCCAAAGTACGTATGCAACTTCGTCAGTCCTAGTAAGGAATGGGGTTTGCTCTCTATTTATATTCCAGTGGCCTGCCCTGTCAGAGTTGGTGGGAATGGTCTTGGATGTTCTTTGGTTGGGCTGTTTACTGTTAGCTAATTTGGCAGTTCCTTGATTGGGGTACTGTTTACTTCTTGATTGTTGGTTTGATGTTAATCTTGGAAATAATTAATGGTCATCTGGGCTCTGATTGCTGGAGAGTGGGTGCAGTCTTTTTGTTCCCTTTTTGACTTGCTGATTGTCTCTTTTGCACTGTATGCAGATATTAGCAGAACAGAAAAAACTGTTTTACTACATATTGTCTTCTACTGGCACTAGTTCCAGACCAGCAAAACATTCTTACTCTCACTCCATATTCCAAACAGAATGAAAATACACTGCTATCACTTTGTTGGGGTCTTCAGTGCATTTTCTGTGCCCTTGGTCATTTCTAAAAGAAAGAAAGAAAGCATGTTTAACAGAGGGAAACTTTCTTAGTACACCATCACAATTGCCTCTTTTTAACCATCTTGTTGAGAAGTGAGAAGATAAAATGATAGTCATGTCATCCAATGGGCGTTTTTCATAAATACTTCTAACTATGATTGGGGAATAAAGTTGGTAATAAACCAAATGATTCCTTTTTAGCACACAGGAATTCAACATAAAGGTACTTTGAAAACCATCACCATTCTTTTTTCTTCTCTGGAATAACCAAAACCATATCACGCCTCCACACAAAAGGCAAAGAAAGGGGGTAAAAATCCCAGAGAACTCAGCATATTTGTACACCCCCTTGTCCTCTGCCAAAATAGGGAACATATCAAATTATTGCCAATTCGCTTATTGCTAATTTAAGCCTGCTTTCCTTTTTATTACATTTTAGGAGGTGACCATAAACATACTTAATGTCACAGTATTTTATTGGTTTTGTGTTTTCTATTTCTTGTTTATAATTGTTTTTATTGCAAGTAAAACAATAAAAACAATTATTTTATTGCATTTGTCAAGGGCATTGAGCCACTATGAGAGTGAGCAGCCTTTATTTTTGCTAAATAAATGAAATCTCATCAAAGGAACTGCTATAATCAAAGAAGCTAAGAAGCCAGGAAGATGGGGAAAATAAAATTTCCTCCATTGGGGAAATTGACCGCTGTTAAGTTCTGCAGAATTTCATTGCTGTAAAAAGGAAGACCACTCACATCAGCCCTGCTGAGTAATGGGATCCCATGTTTCCTATTGCTTAGAAACTGGCAGAGTTTACAGAATATCAGAGTTGGAAGGGACCTTGGAGGTCTTCTAGTCCTAAACCCTATACCAGGGGTGAAATCCAGCAGGTTCTGACAGGTTCTGGAGAACCGGTAGCAGACATTTGGAGTAGTTTGGAGGACCAGCAAATACCACCTCTCACTGGCCCCATAATGGGGTTGGAATGGAGATTTTGCAGTATCCTTCCCCTGCCACGCCCACCATGTCACATCCACAGAACTCGTAGTAAAGCAATTTGAGTATCACCCACTTCCCTATACCATTTCAGACAAATGGCTGTCCAATCTCTTTTTTCAAACCCCCAGTGTTAGAGCAGATGCAGCTAAAGGCAAGTCGTTCCACTGATTAATTGTGCTCTTTGTCAGGAAATTTCTCCTTATTTCTAGGTTGCTTCTCTCCTTAATTTGTCTATGGAGCTTCTCAGTCGTCCAGGTCATTTCAAAGGTGCTATTTCAAGAGGCAACTGGACTTTCTGATTGTTCTTTGAAGATGTTTCACTTCTCATTCAAGAATTTTCTTGGATGAGAAGTGAAATGTCTTCAAAGAACAACCAGAAAGTCCAGTTGCCTCTTGAAAAAGCACCTTTGGGTTTTTTCCTTGATTATTTTATATCCATTTCTTCTTACATGCTTTCAGGAGCTTTGAAAAACAGGTTGACCCCTATTCACACAATTCTCCTGTGAATGTGCTCTCTGTTTCTACAACTTTCCTCCTGCAGCTGCTCATTTTGTAATAAAATTCATTGGCGCCCAATGATAGCCTGTGTACCTGTAAGTCAAGTTTTCTCCTGTGATTGCCCTGAGTTTGTGCAAAAAAAGGAAAATGTGTTTTCCTCCTTGACCCCATACAGATACACATCACTGTGTGTTACAAAGCACATCAGTTGCCGTTACTTAAGAAAAGGGAGCACGAGGGTTGTGGAGAACCCTTCATCCTGCCAGCGAGTAAGTGCAGATAAATGAGATGCTTTGTGCCAAACTCAAACACTTAACACCATTTACTCAGCAGTAGTACGATGTACCACAAGCTGAAAAGTGATCATCCAGGCAGCAGGAAATGGAGAGGTTAGAAAGCACTGTAAAGAAAGCTGCTGTGATGTTAAGGTAACAGATGTGGTGGAAGAATTTGGACTGACGTTGCAAATAGGAGTGAAAGAGAAATTGATTGATTTCTTCGTAGAGTTGAAATTAATTGCACTTCACCTCAATCTGTGCATCATAGTCAAGCATTCATTTCCTCAGAGGACTGTTTAGCTTTGAATTGGGGGTCTTCTGCCCAAGAAATCTGCCCTGGATGCTCTATAGGACTCAAACCAATTACAATTGTCAAACTTGTGGCTAACAATCTGAATGTTCCTCAGAAGTGCTTTTCAGCTCTACCCTGTGTAACTCTAACCATTTCTCTGATTTTCTAAATTAGAGAAGAGAAGGTGGAACTTTCCACTTCTTTCTTTTAAATCAAGAGGAAATATTACAAAAAAACCCAGATTTTTATTATTATTATTTTTAAAGGACAGATAAATGATTTGTCCATGCTACTTTTAGGTCTGGGAAACAATACACAGCTGTTGGTTAGTAAATTAAACATTAGGAGGAAAAGGATATAGTTTGTTATATATTTTATTCTAAAATATATCAAGATGTTTTCTAATAGTAAGCATTGGAAAACTAATGCAGTCTTCTATACCCAAAAGATTGCAGATAGTCCTCATTTAGTGACTGCCTCAGACAGTGAATATTCATACATAGCTCCATTGGCACAGCCAAGCTGCAATGTGATTCATAGAAGGGTAAAAAAGAGAACCAACACCCCCCCACCCCACCCCCAGCATTTCAGAAGGTGGAAGACATGTTCCTATTTTATTTTATTTTTTATTTCCTCCATTTTTTTTAATTTATTTTACATTTACATTTTGCAACCACCCATCACTTTTACAGAGGAATTATGGGCAGTGCACACTAAAATATTAAAACAATATATAAAAGTTAACATTTATAAAGAGGCAAGGATGTCTAACAACAATCCTAAAAATTAATTAAAGCTGCTTTCACAGCACTAATCCACCCCACAGTTGCATGCTGTGTGATCTCCAAGCCATGCTCTTATGCCTTTTTGGAAGGACAGGACAAAGGTCCCATCTCACCTCCAGAGAGTGTGGACTCAGCAATGACTGAGAAGGATCTCCTCTTGGACCCCACCAGTCAGAATTCTTTAGCTGATGGGGTCTGCAAATACCTTCCCTGCCTGACCAGATGAGGTGGGCCAATGTGAGGGGATAAATTTGGAAACACGATGTCTGTCTCTCTCTGGGGGAAAAAAAATCCAATCTGTTTTATATCTGGATGACCACCAAAATGCCTTTCCAAAGATTAGCACCCTGTAATGTCCTGAATCCCTGCTGACCAGGTCATTTAACTTGACTCCTTCGTCCCGACCACCCCGGTTCTAATAATACAGCCCCCAGCTTTTCAGATGTATTCGTTGTAATGGAAAAGTGCTCCAAACTTAAAATATGAGTCAGGCCTCAGAGCTGGCAAGGCGAAGGCCAGTCGTGGCTCCAGTGTGAACACTGAGCCTTGAAACAGGAAGAGGGATTTACATAATAATTATCTCCAATGGACTTGGACAACTCACTCTCTGTGCCATCGCTGCGGATGATTCCCCTGTACGCTCCTAAAAAATCTGTCTAGCTAACGAGTCCAAAAATCAAACACCTGTGTGTCAGAGCGAACAGCTGCACACTTGCTCCTGCTTTGCTGTCAGGCGAAGAGGCCACATGCCAGTTGCTGCACTTGGAGTATTTGGGGAGGGCAATCCATTAGAGAGAAAACACCGCATAATTAAGAAGCAACATGTTTTCAGCTTCCTGCTGCCTGGTTTTTTTTCTCCCCTTTTTTGTTTAAATGTCTGAGGGGATTTTTTTTTTAACATGACAAACAGCCCAATTTGTATGGTGGGCAGGCTCTCCCTTCCAAATGGGGCTGGATAACTTTTCCCCAAAGCTGTGACATTAACCCTCTTCCTAAATGTAATAAGATTGTTGAGGCAGGAGCATTCTGAATCGGGATCAAAGAATAACTAAACCCACCCGCGTCCCCAAATCTTTTTTTTTTAAAAAAGATTATTATCCCAAAATCTATACTGGAAATCATTCCAGCAAGATATTCAGGTTTAATTTCAGCATCGTCCAGAAAGCAAGGCTAAGGGGAATGAAGTAATATAATAGTAACACAATTTAATGTCAGTAGGTTTGAGTATGTCAAAGGATATGCTTTAATTCATGTCATTGTTAAAACTGTACATCACTATAGATTTGGGTTTAAGTGCTTTCTTTAAATTGTACTTTACTGTCCTTTAAAAAAAGGTCTTTTGAATGAATGTTATATATATATTTCCCCTTATGAAGAATTGATGCTCAGGTCCTTAATTTGTCAAGCATAAACTCTGGTACCTTTTTGTCTGCTCTTAATTCCCTTGGGGCTACCTATAGTTGTCTTCCTGCACACTGGATCACCGGGAGTGGAAGCCTGGAAGGGGGGGGGGAAGCATCTCTAGCCATCTTTAATTCATGTGATTAAAAATTCAAAAGGAGCCCTTGTACCAGCTGTTAAACTATGTTAGTAAGCTGTAATTCAGAGTTCAAATCCCAGCAAATTGAAGGTTAGGCTAACAGGATCATTCAGTGGAACTGCATCATATCGTAGCAACTGGAACAGTAGGTGGACTGTTTTATACATGCTCATTTGCAGCCGATCAAGTAGCGATGAGCAAACACAGTGCACCGCAAACCCTTGCCACTGGATTTGATCTCCTCCTCCTCCCTTATTTTCTTCTGCAGCCGGCTTTCATTCCTCTGAAAAGAATGGTAGACAAAACTAACTGTGGGCTTTGTTTAATCTCTGTGCAGATAGGAGCGGAATAAAAATTAGCAATGGAGTGTTTTGTTTGAGATTATCTGGAACCTAAGAAATATGTGTTTCATCTCTGCAACTAATTAGTTTAAATAGAACAAAGGTGGAATGAGTTTGATGGTCTTAACTCTAATGCACTTTCCCCTTCAACTGCACGGAAATTATCTGTATGAGATGAAGAAAAAAAAAACCCATGCTATTAGCACAGTTTGACTTGATTATTCTTTACTCAAACGGCTCCCAAGATAAATTTCTGGAAACTTGCATTGCTATTCCGCATCTTCATTTATTTTAGCCCTCCAAAAGGCTTTGTAGCTTTGGTTACAAAGAAATGATGGCAAGAGGTCTATTTGGCAGACAGATAAAGGGCACTTCGGGGCTGCCCCACCCAAAGAATGGAGGCACAAAATGCCGGCTGTAGTTTTGTGCAAAAGTTCTTTCAAGAGAAAATAGCGTGCCCTGGAGCACATTTTGCCAAGCCATACATCCAGCCATGATGGCTTCTAAACCAGGGTTCCTGGGAGAAGGCTGCACCTTTCCTTCCAAACCATGGATCACACTTGGCTATTGAATAACTTACTGGTGGCCATCCTGCAAATGCTAGTGGAGAGAAGACCAAATTATTTCACTTTTATTTCACTCACAGGATATGGCATGAAACTATAATACAAAGGCTAGGAGTACTCTCTCATCAGGATTTAAATATTCTTTAAAGTATCTCCATGAAACCCTTTTGGAACAGTGTGCAAGGTTTCTAAGAGTCCCATGTGAGCTTAGCCTCAGGTCATCCACACCTGGTTTATAGCTCAATGAACTTACCAGATATGGTTTATTCAGTAGACAAACCATGACTTAGCAACAGTGCCCATGCCCAGCTGCAGTATAAGTGTTACCTATTCATTTTTCCGAGATAGTAGAACTAACAGATATTATCATATTTTTGTTGGGCTCTTGTTGAACTTCAGAAATGTTCTACTCTGACACTAAGTGCTTTCAGCTATGTTAATGCAGAAGAACATAGTCTAAATCCAGTCAAGGGTTCATAGCATAAACTGTGTGGTCACAGTTCTTGTAGAGATAATAAGGATACTTTATCAGAGAAGGATTGTTTTCAAGGGATGCAACTATCCAGCTAGGTATCACAAATATTGTCCCAGAATTCAGTCTTTTATCTCAGAATACTAGTTGATCCTAAGATTGAATTGTGCTTGCTGGCTTCTCCAGAAAATTAAGTAATCTGATAGTGCCAATAAGGCACTCATCCTGGAAACTTGGCATTTGTTTGTTTGTTTGTTTGTTTTCATTTCTTTGTTCTTCATTAATTCATTTATGTATTTTCTTATTGGACTATCCGAATCTTCAAAGGTTGCTGGCATTTTACAACAAGAACAAATATCAATAAATATATAAAATTAAAGCATCCACAGTAAAGAATTAAAATGAAGAGGTCTATTTTAACTGCCTTTTGGAATGCTATGGGGGACAACCAAGTTAATTGCCTTTTAGGCTTCCTCCTCTTGAGTAGAGTTCACTTTTTGGGTAAAGTAAGAATTATATGTCAGGGGAGGGGATCAGGATTTTAGAGATGCTTAGGTGGGGCATGGCCAAAAAAAGGTTAGGAACCACTGATCTAAACCACAAATTGAAGGAGGCAGAATCTTGGCCAAGGTCTTGCCCTTGTCTTCATCCTGCTGTTTCTCAGGAGAAGACCCCTCTGAGGGGGCTATGAAAATAAAAGAGAAGGATGGCAGGCAAAGTAGTGGATTAGATGAGCAAGAAGTTGACTAACTGGCTTGATTTTGGATTGAATACTATAAAAACTAATGTTGGGTTTCTTACAGGCACATTGCTGAAAACCGATGAACAGATAGAGGATGATGATGATCATTTGACTAACAGACCTTTAACACTTTCTATTTGATGAAGAGATATGGTACACACACCCTTGTTAATATGCCAGGATTTAAACTGTCTATGTAGATTACCCTGTTGCTCTCAATGTTGCAGCCAATATATTCTGCCCCACTTCTTATACTTAAGAAAAGAAGGCATTTGGGTTTCTTTTTAATCAAGAATGACCTATTAACAAACATTCATTCTTCTTTTCTTGCCACCATTTTGTAAAATACTGGTCAGTAACCTATTTTTATTTTATTGAGAAAATCCATATGGTCTCCCGATTTATTTTTAGTGACTCTAGGCAGCTTACTAAGATAAACTCCAGTACAAAAAACCAATAGTTTTCCCTTACCTGCATGGGAACAGCAATCAAATCAGCAACTTGATGGACTCTAGCATTCTGAGATCCCCAGGCCTGTTGGCAGAACATGTCTTCATGGCTATGTAAAAGAATGTCAAAGTTGGACCAATCCTATCTCTGGAGAAAATTTGTGAAGATGTAATAGAAAATCCATAAAATTCAACTACAGTTCATGCTTGCTTTGCCATGTGCATGTGGTAGTTACCGAAGCAAAAGTAGCAATGCATTTACACATACCCTATGCATATGATTAAAAATACAAACTGTTGAAAATGTCTTCATCTCTTTGCACTTTTGAACCTGTTTTGACCACTAGGGCAAATGGATAGAGATAGAGAAGGGGAAAGGTCATCACACAATGATCCTGTGTGTTTATTTCTCATCTGATCTATTGTTAATTAAATAGGATTCTGTGTGTGGGGGGGGGAACTTTCTGTTTGTTTCTCTCATTCTTGTACTCATTGTTTAGAAAGAAATGAGATGTTTTTATACTGTACCTTTTGTTTCAAATCCAATGAAGATCTCTTAGCTTTCACCGATTCATCATTTTGCATCCAAGACAATTATATTACATTTTCCCCCTTTCAATGAAAATTTTTGCTCCATAATTACTCAATATTTCTTTTTCTCTCTGCTTGTTGTATGTTCAGAATCACACCTGGTAACAAAGTTTTTAGTTTTCCTGAATGTAAAACTTTGCAAAAGAGCTTCATTTCTAAAATTCCCATGCCAGTGCGCCACCAGAATTTAGTCCCTGAATCTGTTGCCATAGTTTGGGCTATACTTCTTTTAATTTTGTACAGATTTTGAAAAAAAAAATCAACACAGGGTTATTGTAAAAATAGCCTATCTGGGCTGAAAAAATCCCTATGACCACATGATGGCATGAAAGAGGTACAAAAAAGTGTAACTCTTTATTGCCATCCTGTGGTTCGTCTTGAGATTTGCAGATCAAATATGATATTCCTAGTTAATACAAACGTTGTATTTTGCTTGTCTGATATTTGCTTGTTCATTTCCCCTGGCTGCCCATAATAGTTTTTATGGGCTACCGTAATCTAGAAAAAACAACGTTGAGATACTGCTGAAAACATACACATAAGGCCACTGGGGTCCACATAGTGTGGATTGCACAATAACCCATTAAAAATCAACATTTGCAACTGCAGATTGCTTGATTAAAATCCCCTCTCTGATACAAATAACATCTGGACAGCTTTTTGCATTACATCTGTCTGCATAAAATACCTGGGATGGAGAGAAGCAGAAAAAGACAAAGGTACACAGAAGATTTGATTATGCTTTGGGTGCGGCACTATTCATTTCACAAGATTTGGAGGGAACTACACTATTGCCAAACCTGAATTTAAACAGTATGTTGTCTTTGAGAGCTGTAACGCTGATGATGAACAAGTCAGTATTCTGACATAATTAATCCAGCGTGAAAGAGGAAACTGCAAAGCCATCCAGCGGTTTTAAAATAACTCAATCATTTATAAGATCCCAAGAACTGTAGGCTTTAAAACATGAAGGCTCAGAAAGTGCACACATCCTAGCAATGAGGAGACTGCATTAATTCTGCAAATGGTCTCGGATTCCAGCTTAAACAATCCAGCTTGCACAGGGCAGAAGCAGCTTGGTCGTTTCTTAGGAAAGAGTTTAGTGACCCAATCATTTTTTTTTTTTTGTTTCTCTTCTCTCTGTTCCCTCCACACCGTGACACTTTAGGATCTGTAAATACCAAGAGATGCCTTTAAAGAAACAAATGCATGAAAACACTCAGGGAGAAGTAAGAAAGTCAATGTAGGAGAAAGAGTCTTGGAACTGATGAATAATGGAGACCTTAAAACAGCCCATCGTAATAATGCTATGACTCTGAAAGCTTTTTACATTTTACTGTTTGTTTAGTCATTAGCCTGGTTTCATATTGACCTGAAACAGTGAAACACAGGCATTATCACAGCTGATAAAAGGCAGCTGCGAATCTAACCTAATGGTCAAGTAAATAGATAAAAGAAAAGCTTATTTAGAAAAAAAAAACAACCTCTGGAATGTCACCCACTCTGATCTTGATGTGTTTCTTCTTAAAAACATTCCTCCTTTACCATCATCTTTGCCTGTAGTCACATAATCTGTTGCTATCTGTTTAAGAACAAGAAGTCTTGCATATATTCCTCTTGCTCTTTCTGTATAGATCAGTTATGGCTAACATTTTGCGGACCAAGTGCCCAAAACATGCGTGTGTGCCCAAACCCCTGAAATGCAATGTGCATGCCCTCCTGCATGCGTCCCTCCCCCCACCCATGCATGCACTCCCCCACATGTGCCCTGCCCCCATACAGGCAGATGCACCCCCCACACATGCCACGCACCCCACACATGTACGGCAAAGACCAGCTGGCTGGCAGGAGGTGCGAATGCATGCATGGAGGAGTTGAACTGGGTGATGGCTCACATGCCATCAGAGAGGGCACTGCATGCCATCTCTGGCACGCGTGCCAAAGGTTTGCCATCACAGGTATAGATAGTCCTTGACTTTCAACACGGGTCCCCAATCTGTGTGTACTGCTCCACAGCATATCAGAAACCAGGCCCTGCAAACAAGTGAAACCATGGGATGCAGACAGCATGTAAAACCACAGCCCTTCTGGTTTGTGGGAAAACCTCTCTCAAAACCTCTCTTGCACTCTAACCACTGGTGCCCGAAAGATTGACTTATAACCATCAATGTGCTCAAAGTTACTGTTGTTAAGTGAGACAATTGTTAGGTGAGTTTTGCCCTCTTTAAGGATCTTTCTTACCAAGTTGTTAAGTGAATTGTTGCAGTTCTTAAATTAGTAACATGGTTGTTAAGTGAATCTGGCTTCCCCATTGACTTTGCTTGTCAGAAGGTCACAAAAGATAGCAATAGCAGTAGCACTTAGATTTATGTACTGCTTCACAGTGTTTTTACAGCCCTCTCTAAGCAGTTTTCAGAATCAGCGTATTACCCCCCCAAAATCTGGGTCCTCATTTTACCGACCTTGGAAGGATGGAAGGATGACCATGAACTGGTCAAGATCAAACCCCTGGGAATGAGCAGTTAGCCTACAATACTGCATGCTAACCACTGTGCTACCATGGCTCATGATCACTGCAATTGTCACAGATATGAGCCAATTGCCAAGCATCTAAATTCTGACCATGTGACCATGGAGATGCTGCAATGGTTATAAGTGTGAAAAACAGTCATAAGTCACTTTTTTCAGTGCCATTGTAACTTTGAATGGTCATTAAATCAAAGTGTTGTAAGTCAAGGACTACCTGTAGCAAATAAATAGTCATCATAGGCCTTCATCAGTATACCATTTTTCATTTTTCCCAGAGTAAGCAATGATTATTTTGTAGAGGGAAATTTATAAAGTACATGTGAATTATACTATGGGCATTTCCTTGCACAGTTTCCTAAGACCTTGTTAGTGTGCTATATGTGCATGCACACACATCCACATAAATATTTTGTATGTACTGCTTTTGAAACATAATCTTATTTCTTCTAAACTGAGTCTAAGGAGTGTTATTCAAAGTGACAACAAAACAGAATTCCAGTATCTTTTCTTACCAATAACTGTGTTTACTTAGCCAAAGCATCTACCAAACTCCAGTTTTCCTACAAAGGACAGTTTTATGGAGCCTGGACATATTTCTAAAAAGAGGGTCAATCCACCTAAGATAATAATATTTCCCTTCATTTCCAGTGATTGGGGACTGGTGCAAAATGGAGCTGAAGATGGCACAATAGCCCTACCAATCTCTCTATTAAATCTGCCTCTTTCACTTCCAGCTTTACATGTATTTAAATAAGGTAGAAATGGGCTTCTGAAAATATGAGAGCAAAGAAGTTCCTTTGAACCTCTCTAGGGGAAAATCTCCGTTGATTTCTTAAAAGCAGACATTTCTTGGTGTCAATAGTAGCATCGCTACTGAAAAAAGCCCAATGGGAAGAATTCCCTCATGATGACTTCTTGGGGGACTGAAATGAATCATGAGAAGTCTTTGCTTTTTTTTTTGCTAGTGACATGGTTATATAGATCAAGAAGATTTCATGCACATATGCCTTGCCTCTTAAAAGCAAGTAAATTGCATTCTACCTCCAGGTAGTCCTTGACTTACAACCACAATTGAGCCAAAATTGATGTTGCTAAGCAAGACAGTTTTTAAGTGAGTTTTGTCCCATTTTATTGCCACAGTTGTTAAGTGAATCACTGCAGTAGTTAAGCTAGTAACCCGGCTGTTCGGTGAATCTGGCTTCCCCACTGACTTTGCTTGTCAAAAGGTCGCAAAAGGGGATCAAGTAACCCTAGGACAATGCAACCAGTCATAGATGCATCCCAGTTGCCAAGTATCTGAATTTTGATCATGTGACCATGGGGATGCTCTAAGTGTGAAAAACACAGGTCACACAAGTCACAGGTCACTTTTTTCAATTGTTGTTGTAACTTCAAGGGGTCACTAAAGGAATGGTTGCAAATGAGACTACTTGTACTCCCCCACCCCTAGAATATTGATCTTTAAAAGAAATATCCAGAATAAATTCCCTTTTATCAAATTGAATGAGATCCATTTTTATTTTTTAAAAAAATCTGTCACTAATATAAAGGCTCTCATCTGGATGGTGACAATTTATTAGTCAAAAATATTTGGCTTAGGCAGTCGTCCTATGTAGATAATTTGTTTTTTTCTATTGCAGGATAGTTCAATGTTGGTTGTAAGAGCCGATCTTCACATGAGATCAGCTGTTCTTTTCATTCCACAAAGATGGGTGTTTCCACTGGAACAAAGCTAGTTGAGATAACTTACAGTAAGGCCTGTGACGCCAGGAGGAATATACAGGAGATAAAAGAGAGCAGAGTAAATATTGTAAAGGAGAAGAAAACCTTAAGAAGGAGGATGCTGCTTTTGATTTATCTTCCAGTTAGGCCTAGCACAAAAAAAACAGTGATTGTTTCAAAGTTATCAAAACATGGTTTTCACATTAAATAAGTAAGAATCTGTTGCCAAAATTACACAGAAAAACATAAAGACAATAAATTATTCAAAAACAGAATGAAGGATTTAAAAGGTATCACATTCTCCCCAAATCCTCCTTTCTTGACCGAGGAATTGATGTCTTACAGAGGAATCTCCAGCACGTCTTATAAGCTATTTACTTTCTTGACATAACAGAACTTCCTCCTAAATAACTGTGATAATAAATCACCCAAAGAAGTTAATGGGGGGGGGGAGAGAAAATAGAAGGATTTGAAAACTCTTTCTTTTTCAGCTGCTGTGTGTTACAGAAAAAGCCAGCCAAGGAAAAAACAAAAAGTCCCATACATTTAGGAATGGCCTAATACATTTTGTCTCAGCAGCCACCATTGTCTTCAGACTCTAAAGTGGGTTAATGCTGGTTAGCTTGGATGGAGATTCCAAGAAAAATCAGGGCTGTAGGAGGTCAGTAAAAGAATATCCTGGAAGAAAGCAAGGGCAAAGCATTTTGGGTAACTGCCAAGAAAACAATATGGATTTTTCTATGAAATGTCCAGTTTGACCTGCAGCAGACTGACCTTTACTCATCCATGTTCAATAGCTGTCACAAGAGTTACAGAATGCATCTCCAAATTTCAGGTGTTGAGTTACCTGAATAGAGGGCCTCACTTCTACCTTTTTCCAAGAGTTCTCTTAAGAGATCCCATCTTTCCATTCTTACATTTCAGGATAGCAGCATTCTCCCACTCCTAAAACACTTTTCTTTGGAAACTTCATATTTTTTTAGGCTTCAGGACACCTAAAACAATAGTTGTGTTCCCACAAGATGCTAGCTTAAAAGTGATTGGCTAATATGTGGCTCAGGGTGTTGTGTGACCCCAGCCAAATACTCAATTAATTGTGAGTTACCATGGTAAAGAGGATGTCCCCTGCAAGTACTGTTGTATACATGTAGCATTTTTATGCCTTAACACAGGGTGAACTTTGCAATTTCAACATACCAACTCCTTCTATGTATTTTATTGCATCTGCAAAAAAATCTGTATCTGTCACTCTGCTTACAGGAGCTGATATACAAAGTAGGTTGTGGATCCAGAATCAATTCAATTATCAGAGATGGTTCCCCCCACACACCCCCCAGAGAACTGGGAAATGATAGTTTTTGAAGTTCCTACAGCCACTTTTCCTTCTCGCACTGCCCAGGAATTCATCTCCACCAAGAACAGATGTTTTCTAAGGCAAATTGAACTCGCCTAGATCAAAGTCATCCCCAAATACTTTGCTCCAACTTATCTGTAAAATAAATCTCAAGACAATATTCCACTAGTGACTGGTCCAAAGATGTGCAAACAGCTTACATGGTTGAATGTGGGCTTCAACATGCATTTCTCAAGTCTTGATCCCACATCCTAACTATAGGATGGCCCTCAGATATCAGAGGGCTAATGAATCACAGTATATTGCAGCTGGGAAAATTCCACCTCTTTTCCTCCCAGCTACAATATATTGTGGTGCACTCCCTGCCATGTGAAGTTTGCAGCTAAATTCAGAGGCAACAGATGCCAACATTACTGATAATAAACAAGTCCCAGGCTTCATCCCTGTGAGTTTTGGCTCCACTACAGTACTGATCATCAGTCATCTTAATCCAATGTTGGCTATGTCAGGTTTGATGTAGTCCCTACATCAATTTTACGGGAGAAATCTGTTACATGAAGTTGATGTTTGACTGGGCTGGCTCAGATTTTGACAGGAATTACTAGATTTGTATGTGGCTGGCCAAGCTGAAACAAATGAACATCAGGTAGAGGCCTTCTTGCTTAGGAATCTTCTGATTCTGGATTCAGACCACTCATCCATATCAGTATCATTGAATAATTCTATTCAAGCATGTCTTTTATATACTTCCAATGACAATTAAGACTTTTAGAATTGTATTTTCTTTTTGGACTCTTGTGTTCCAATAATTCCTACAACAGTTTTTTTTTTTTTTTAGTTTTTTTTTTTTTAGTTTTATTTGGCATTTATAGGCTGCCCTTTTCCCTAAGGGGACTCAGGGCGGCTTACAATTCGTGGGAGGGAGTGCAAGACAAAACATAAAATATGTGAATAAAATAAAATAAAACAGTAAAACACAACATTCATTCAGCATTCGGGCGGGGCGGATTAGGATCTTATCCCCAGGCCTGACGGGATAGCCAGATCTTGAGGGCTGCGCGGAAGGTCTGGACGGTGGTGAGGGTATGAATCTCCACAGGGAGATCATTCCAAAGGGTCGGAGCTGCTACTGAGAAGGCTCTCCTCCGCGTAGTCGCCAGTCGGCACTGACTGGCGGATGGAATCAAGAACAACTTGATTGTTCTTCATTATAGAGTTCTTCCTTGCTTCTGCCTCCTATTTATCCTGTTTTGGGTTTAGTTCTTCAGGCCTGGTTCAAACAGTATGCTAAGGTATAATGCGGTTTGTTTGTTGTTGTAGGGGATGGCCAAGTTGAGCCTGACGGAGGAGTCAAATGCATCATAAATCATGAGCCCTTGCATGCACACAAGATATCTAAGTTCAGCCCACCTTGAATGCCTCTCTTATCTCCCACTCATTTCCCTTGACTGCTAGTTGGTCAGATTCTTGTAGAGAGCTTAAGCTTGCAATAAATCTTTATACTTATTTGTACTACCTGAATTTCCTGATTTTCCCAGTGCTTGACAGTTGTTTGCTTAATCTCTTATGTGAGCTCCCTCCAATTATAGCTTATTTAAAAAGCCATGTTTAGGCAAACCATAAGCCAAACAGAAACCAATTCCTGTTGTGACACAGGAATATAGAATGCGTTTCATGTTTGAGAAATGTCCCGACGATGCTTTTTCAGGAGGCAACTGGACTTCCTTGTTTTTTCTTTGAAAATGTTTTGCTTCTCATTCAAGAAGCTTCTTCAGCTCTGAAAGTGGATCCCCACTATCCTGTCATAGCCGAAGAAGCTTCTTGGATGAGAAGTGAAGCATCTTCAAAGGAAAAAAACAAGGAAGTCCAGTTGCCTCCTGAAAAAGCACTTTTGGGACAAACATGACCTGGATGACTGAGAATCTCTACAGATGTTCCAGAAATGAGACTAGCTTTCTTACAGTTCTCTTTCACCTTCCTGTGCTCTGTGAGGACCCTACAAGAAATTTGAAGTATTCATTTCTGTTTCAAATATAGCTCAGCTTGTTGTGTTAAGCAAGCCCAGAGGACTGAGGTAATATAATTGTTGCTTGAAGTTGGAGTAGTTCCATTAAACACAACTTTTGGAGCTGCCCTTCTCTCCTAAACTGTAGGTAATTAAGAGAGAAAATAGAAGATTTACTAATCCTTGCAGCCATGCTAGAAAAGTGTGTGATTCTCCAGAATACTTTCCAAAAATACCTTCATGTAGCAGTAAACCGCAGTTTAATGTATCCACATACTCAACCATTTAGTTACCTACGCCCAAACATTTTTTCCCTGGGAATCACATTACAATTGTTAAAAAGAAAGCAATTGTTCTCAATTGTTCTTATTGCCTTTAGTTTCTTTCTTTTTTTCCAGAAGTATCAATATCTCTCACCTCACTCTGAAATTATTTCTCCCTTCCTTAATATTTTCCAAAAATAATCTCTTGCATTTACCATCAATGGGCTTCATCCTATGCCATAAAATGTCTCTCACAGATGAGAGCAGAAATTTTACATATGGTAAACCTTCATGATTACACCATGGGTACAGAAGAAGCGGTATGCAGCTTAGGGAAGGCTTACTTGGTGACAATACAAATCAAATTTAATTAAAATGCTCTAATGTGAAGCAGAAAATTCAACAGCAACCCATATCCTGCTACCATTTTGATTGAATAAACTATATGGGCACTGCTTCTAACTGAACATTATTTAGAGATTCCTGAGAATAGCTGTCCTGAAGAATATTTATATAGAAATATCTATCTCAGTGATGGTGAACATATGGCACATATGCCACAGGTGGCACACAGCATCCTCTCTGTGGGCACCTGAGCTGTTGCCTCAGTTCAGCCTTGCGGCACATGCGTGTGTGCCTCTTGCAGGCCAGCTGGTCTTCGGGTCTCTGCTGCACATGCGAGGGAGCGGGATGGGGGGCATGTGTGGGACTGCGCATGAATGCAGGAGCACATGCGCAGGGGCCACACATGAATTGCATTTTGGAGTTTGGGGTGCATGCACGCATTTGCACATAAACATACTTTGGGCACTTGGTCTGGAAAAGGTTAGCCATTACTGATCTATATGAATATGTGAATATCTGTATGAATCTCTCTCTCTCTCTCTCTCTCTCCTCTCTCTCTCTCTCTCTCTCTCTCTCCCTCCCTCCCTCCCTCCCTCCCTCCCTCCACCCACCCTCCCTCCCTCCCTCCACCCTCCCTCCCTCCCTCCACCCACCCTCCCTCCCTCCACCCACCCACCCTCCCTCCACCCACCCACCCACCCACCCACCCACCCACCCACCCACCATCCATCCATCCATCCATCCATCCATCCATCCATCCATCTATCTATCTATCTATCTATCTATCTATCTATCTATCATAAAGGTAAAAGTTCCCCTTGCACATATGTGCTAGTAGTTCCTGACTCAAGGGGGCCTGCTCATCTCCGTTTCAAAGCCGAAGAGCCAGTGATATCCAAAGACGTCTCTGTGGTCATGTGGCTGGCATGACTAGAAGCCAAAGGTGCATGGAACTCTGTTACCTTCCCACCAAAGGTGGTTCCTATTTATTGATACACATGGTTCTCTTGTTTGAGCATTAGTATTAGTTTTAAACTTGAAATATGAACAACTTTCACTTTTTGGCATTGTATAGGCTTATCATAGCTCACACTTCTTGCTCTATCTCTAGTTACTGCTGCTACAAGAATGGTCTGTGCCTCACTCCTAGGCCTGGAGTCTTGCTGGAACGGAGGTAGATTGCTTGGAAAAGCTCATCTCAGTCTCTTCTACAAATCCAGGCTTCCCCCCCCCCCCCCGAGAATGTGTATGCAGTTAACTTTCCCATTTCTGAGGCAAAAACCAAAGATGTTTCTGTTAATGAGAGCAAGCCTGTCATTAAAATGAAATGGTAGAATTAGAACTGGGAATGGTTTAAAATGATTCAATACTTTATTGAATCCCCATTTCAAGTCCTACAAGGCAGATCTACCAAAGTTGGAAAAGAAGTTATCTACTGAAGATGACAGCTGGCAAATGGCTCTGAATGATGTAGGTCCCAAAACAAACCTCTTTTGGTTAAACCATGGTTTATTGAAAGCCACATTTTCTTAAGGAAATTAGGAAGGTAATCGTGGTTTGTTGGGCAACTCCTGTTTTCTTTTCTTTGGATCTTTAGGAAGCCAAAACTTTTCTAGCTTTCTCTTCCTTCCCCCCTCCCACCACTCTCCCCTCCCCAACACACATACTGTTGATCACATAGAATTTTGAAATTAACAAAATGCAACTATATTACAGGTAGTCCTCAATTTACGACCACAATTGAGCTTAGCAAATTTCTGTTTCTAAGTGAGATGGTTGTTAAGTGAGTTTTTTCCATTTTTCCCCATTTCTTGCCACAGTTGTGAAGTGAATCACTGCAGTTGTTATGTTAGTGACATGGTTGTTAAATGAATCTGGCTTCCCCCTTGACTTTGCTTGTCAGAAAGTCGCAAAAGGGGATGATAGGATGCCAGGACACCACAACCATAATAAATATGAGTCAGTTGCCAAGCGTCTGAATTTTGATCTTGTGAACATGCTGCAAAGGTCGTGAAAAATGATCATAAGTCACTTTTTTAATGCTGTTGTAATTCTGAATGGTCACTAAATGAACTGTTGTAAGTCAAGGATTACCTGAATTTGGGGCTGAGATTTCATATTTCATGACTTTGCAATAGTCCAAAGACTTCAAAGTTACTCTATGCAGCAGTAGAGATGCCAAGCAGCTTTTTGTTGCTTCTTAGTAAGGATATGAAGTTTATGCACTGATATTCAATGTGTGGTATCCACTTGGGTGATGTAGACAAGCGAATACAAGCAAGTAGTAGTGCAAAGAAACAATGCTCCTGCCATTTAGCAAATGTAGTCTTTGGACAGGTTTGTCTTCATAATGCACTCCTCCTACCCATTCCCCACTCTTCAGGGGCTGAAGAGTGAAGGGGAAGCTTATCCGTTGTGAAGCAGCCTCTCAGTGAAGAAGCTAGCTCTCTCTTTCCTGATTTTCAGAAACTGTCAAAGATGTAGTTGTTCCAACGAGGCTTCCTCTGGTTTTACGACGCCCTTTAAACTTCATTTTTATTCTCTTTATTGCTATTTTTTGGCTTTTATTGCTGTTATCAATGCTCTGGTGCAGCTTTTCTTATGTCACCGTGTATATTCCAAATTGTCCTTTCAAATTCGGTGTGAGGCCCCGATAGTCATTTTTACTGTGGCAGGATAGAAACACGCTTACTCTTAGTTCTTGACGTATGACCACAACTGAGTCCAAAATTCCTGTTGCTGAAAAAGAAAGTTGTTAGCAATAGCATGTAGACATATACCGCTTCATAGCAGTGACGTGTGGTGAGGTTTATGGCTGGTGAGGCAGCTCTCTCCTGCGACACCCCACTGACTAAAGCACTTTCTTTCACCTGCCTGAGCTCGCGGCAGAGCTCAGGTGGGCTACCGCAAGCTCAGGAGGGTGAAAGAAAGCGCTTTAGTCAGTGGGGTGTCAGGGGAGAGGAGAGAACGCCTGAGCATTGCATTTATTAAAGAAAAAAGAAAAAAAAGGAAATTTGAAGGAAAAGAGAGAGCGTGGGGTGGGGGTGGGGGGCATCAGAAATGGAGAAAGAGAGGAGGAAGAGTGAGCGTGATGCTGCAGCTTTAAACAAAATGACAGAGTTGAAGCCTCTAAAAAATGCGCCCTCTACTATGAGGCAGGAGAACTGCGTGCCTCAACTACCTTGGGATTTTTGGGTCTTTTGACCCTTGCTTAACTCTGCCCGAGCACCTAAAAAGTCAGACTAGATGAGGCATGCAGTTCTCCTGCCTCATAGTAGATGGCACTTTTTTAGAGGCTTTTTTAAACAGGCAGTCATTCACGGTGTGGCAGCAGCTAGCTAGCCTAACCTCAGCACTCACCTTTTCCTGTTTACATTTTTTTTCCTTTTCATGATTGACAGTGGTGAGGCTGTGCCTCCCCTGCCTCCCCTGACTGCACGTCACTGCTTCATAGTGCTTTTATAGCCCCCTCTAAGCGGTTTACAGAGTTAACATATTGTCCCCAACAATCTGGGTCCTCATTTTACCCACCTCGGAAGGATGGAAGGCTGAGTCAACCTTAAGTGTAAAGTGAGCTTTTCCCCCATTTTACAACTTTCTTGACACAGTTGTTAAGCAAATCACTGAAATTGATAAATTAGTAACATGGTTGTTAAGTAAATGGACATTTATGGTGGCACAGTAATTAGAATACAGTATTGCAGGCAAACACTGCACTTTACACTTAAGGTTAGGAGTTCTATCCTGACTGGCTCAAGGTTGACTCAGCCTTCCATTCTTCCGAGGTCAGTAAAATGAGGACCCAAATTGTTGGGGGCAATAGGCTGACTTTGTAAACCGCTTAGAGAGGTTTATAAAACACTGTGAAGCAATATATAAGTGCTACTGCTATTATGCCATAGAAATATAAAGGGGATACCGCAAAATGTAACTCAGGAAACAAATGTATGTTAATTGCAAGTCATCTGGATTAGTGGTGGGTTCCTACTGGTTTGGACCGGTTTGGCTAAACCGGTAGTGGTTTGGCAGCCTGGGGCACTGGAACCAGCAGCAACCCAGGCCTGCCACACTCCCAAACTGGTTCCATGGGTGGTGGTGTAGGTGCCACCATCTTGTTTTTCAGTTTTGTGCATGCACAGAACAATTTTAATTGGACTGTGCATGCGTACGCAACGCACATCAAACACACACACATGCACAGCACACACACAAGCAAACTGGCATTAGTGCCTGCTGGAACCCATCCCTGATTTGGATTCTTTTCTCTTCTTTCTCAGACAAAAGTAGACAAAACCTTTTGGGAATTAACACAGCAGAGAGTAGAGGACTGGCTCAACATGGAATTGGTAGCATCCTTCCCCAGGCACCTTCTTCAAGTCAAGGTGCATAAAGCATAGGCAGAAGCTCTTATGCGATGTGCTTCCCTCTAGCAGCTAGTAGGCATTGTGGTTGCAATATACAGCAAGAGTAAATGAAATTACTAACCATTTGCCTGAAGCAGCCGACTCACTCTTACTTAATGAAAGGGTCAGTCCTCGAAAGATAATAGCTTGCTTCAGATCACCCAGAAAGTTTGCAGATGAATTCCACTTATAAGTCTACCATTTCTTCTTATAGAAAAGCTTATAATTTGCTGTGCTACTTTAGTTGTAAGCTACTTCTTACAACTAAACAAACATAGCTAACCAGTAAGAGAATGTTTGCAGACTTGTGTGGCTTGTTTGTTTAATGTTTGTCTCTCCAAATTAAAAACAACAAAAATATGAAGCCTTTAATGTTTGCTATTGAAGCAAGTTGTTAATATTATTAGCCAAGTAAGTATCAAGCTGAAAGGGTGAACGGAGGGGAACTTTATTCTGTAGCCATAACAAGATTCAAAGATATGTGTAGCTGTGTGTGTGTGTGTGTGTGTGTGTGTGTATGTGTTTTGTATTTGTGCTGATAAATAAATAAAGGGAGACTAGTATAGATCTATTTCAAGCTATTTAGCTCTCATCAGCTAGCCATACCCTTACTGGGATTGGAACCTGTGCTGTATTGCATCTTAGGCAGATGTGTTAACCATTAAGCCACAGAGTTCCTCTCCTTATCAGCTGAGCCAGGGAGAAAGGTATATATTTAAAGTCACAACCCCTGGTACGCCCAAATATGGGAGGAAGTTCACTGCTTCCATTCTCTGTCCATCGGCTCGTCATAAGAGACCATCCAGACAGAAACCCAATATTTTTACTGTTGTCTTTTTGATACATTTGTGTTGTATTTGTGCTGATAAATAAATAAAGGGAGACTAGTATAGATCTATTTCAAGCTATTTAGCTCTCATCAGCTAGCCATACCCTTACTGGGATTGGATATATATATATATATATATATATATATATATATATATATATATATATATGTGTGTGTGTGTGTGTGTGTGTGTGTGTGTGTGTGTGTGTGTGTGTGTGTGTGTGTGTGTATGTATGTATATGTAGGTCTCTAGTTGTTCGGGTTTTCTCCCGCGTAGAATTGGAGATGTCTTGGCGACGTTTCGACGAAGTCACATTCGTCATCTTCAGGCTGCTGCTGACTACTTCAGGTTTGGTGTTTCCAGGAGTAGTTTCCAGGACTACTTTGGCTGTTAAAATTTAATCCCCTACCAGCAGTTATAAGGAACAAACAGCCAAAGATCCCACACTACTCCTGGAAACACCAAACCTGAAGTAGTCAGCAGCAGCCTGAAGATGACGAATGTGACTTCGTCGAAACGTCGCCAAGACATCTCCAATTCTACGCGGGAGAAAACCCGAACAACTAGAGACCTACATATATATATATATATATATATATATATATATATATATATATATATATATATATATATATATATAAAATCAGGGACGTGCAGTAACTACAGGCAAGGGAGGCGGAGCCTCCCCAGTCTCCTGAGAGAAAGGAAAGAGTTTTAAATATTTTTTTTTAATGAATTAAAGCCAGGATAGTTGCTACCAGATTTCAAGTCACAGTGGCTTGGTGTCTGCTCTCAGTGTTAACTAGGAGGCGGCCAGAGAACTCGGGGCCTCTTTTGCTTAAGGAATTTTTCGCCTTTTAAAAGTTAAGGCGGAGTTAAAAAGCAAAAGATTTAATATGCAAAAGAGGCACTGATTCTCCTGCCTCCTGATCTGGGAGCAGTGAATCATGTCTTGCACTTGAGCGACTGCGCAAGTGTAAGGGTGATTCTGGAGAGGTTTTTCTTTCACCAGCTGCCATTTCTTCTGCAGCCAGCCCAGCACCGAGCGGGGAGGACGAGGACGAGGAGGAGGAGAAGAGTGGTGAGCCCTTGTAGCTGGCTGGGGAGGGACTCACTGCTCTTCTCCCAGCCAGCCAGCCACCCACCCCCACCCGACCTGCTCCCTGCCTGGCCGGCCAGCCGGCAAAAGACTCTCCGCTCTTCTCTTCCCAGCCAGCCAGCTACCCGACCTGCTCCCAAGAATGTCAGCAGGAACGGAGGAGGCAGGGGGCGAGGTGGCAGAGCCCAGCAGCGTCGAGAAGCAACACCCCCGCCGCTGTGTCCGACAGGCATCTCGCATTTATGTCCATCATAAACGAGAGACGCCTGTCGGACACAGCGGCGGGGACATTGCTTCTCGCCGCTGCCGCGCTCTTGCCTCACCAACGGTATCCCTCACCGCACGTCACTGATGATATATATATATATATATATATATATATATATAAAGATTTTTTTACAACCCCTGGTAAGCCCCAATTATGGGAGGAAGCTAACTGCTTCCATCATCTGTCCTTCGGCTCGTCACAAGAGTCCATCACGACAGAAACCCAATATTTTTACTGTTGCCTTTGTTATATTTGTGTTTTTTTATTTGTGCTGATAAATAAATAAAGGGAGACTAGTATAGATCTATTTCAAGCTAGCTGATGAGAGCTAAATAGCTTGAAATAGATCTATAATAGTCTCCCTTTATTTATTTATCAGCACAAATAAAAAAAACATATATATATATATGTGTGTGTGTGTGTGTGTGTGTGTTTATTTGTGCTGATAAATAAATATTTTTTTTTTTATTTGAACATTTATAGGCCGCCCTTTTCCCTGAGGGGACTCAGGGCGGCTTACAATCACAAAGGAAAGGGAGTGTAGGACAGTGCAAAAAGAAATGTGAACAAAAAATAAATTAAACAATAAAACTCAACAATCACTCAACATTCGGGAGGGGCGAAAATAGGCTTAGCCCCAGACCTGACGGGCTAGCCAGTTCTTGAGGGCTGTGCGGAAGGCCTGGACGGTGGTGAGGGTACGAATCTCCATGGGGAGATTGTTCCATAGTGTCGGAGCCGCAACAGAGAAGGCTCTCCTCCGGGTAGTCGCCAGTCGGCACTGACTGGCGGATGGAATACGGAGGAGGCCAACTCTATGCGATCTGATGGGCCGCAGGGAGGTAATTGGCAGAAGGCGGTCTCTCAAATAGCCAGATCCACTACCATGGAGCGCTTTATAGGTGGTGAGTAGGACCTTGAAGTGCACCCGGAGATCGACAGGTAGCCAGTGCAGCTCACGGAGGATCGGTGTTATGTGGGCGAACCGTGGTGCGCCCACGATCACTCGCGCGGCCGCATTCTGGACTAGCTGAAGTCTCCGGATGCTCTTCAAGGGCAGCCCCATGTAGAGCACATTACAGTATTCCAGCCTGGAGATCACAAGGGCTCGAGTGACTGTTGTGAGGGCCTCCCGATTCAGGTAGGGCCGCAACTGGCGCACCAGGCGAACCTGGGCAAATGCCCCCCTGGTCACAGCTGAGAGATGGTGGTCAAAAGTCAGCTGTGGGTCCAGGAGGACTCCCAAGTTGCGGGCCCTTTCTGAGGGGTGTAAGTTTTGTCCCCCCAGCCTGAGCGATGGTATGTTGGTCAGATTTTTGGGAGGAAAACACAACAGCCACTCGGTCTTGTCTGGGTTGAGTATCAGCTTGTTTGCTCTCATCCAGTCTTTAACGGCCTCTAGACCCCGGTTCATCACGTCCACCACTTCATTGAGTTGGCACGGGGCGGACAGATACAACTGTGTATCGTCCGCATATTGGTGGTATTTTATCCCGTGCCTCCGGATGATCTCGCCCAGCGGTTTCATGTAAATGTTAAATAGTAGGGGGGATAGGACCAACCCCTGCGGCACCCCATAAGTTAGGGGCCTCAGGGACGATCTCTGCCCCCCCACCAACACCGACTGCGACCTGTCCGAGAGATAGGAGGAGAACCACTGCAAAACAGTGCCGCCCACCCCTATCTCCCGCAGTCGTCGCAGAAGGATACCATGGTCGATGGTATTGAAAGCCGCTGAGAGGTCCAGGAGAACTAGGATGGAAGCATGGCCTCCATCCCTAGCTCTCCAGAGATCATCAGTCAATGCGACCAAAGCGGTTTCTGTGCTGTAACCGGGTCTGAAGCCAGACTGGAAGGGGTCAAGATAGTTAGCTTCCTCCAAGGTACAAATATAAAAAACACAAATATAACAAAGGCAACAGTAAAAATATTGGGTTTCTGTCGTGATGGACTCTTGTGATGAGCCGATTGACAGATGATGGAAGCAGTTAGCTTCCTCCCATAATTGGGGCTTACCAGGGGTTGTGACTCTAAATATATATATATAAATATATATTTATTTATCAGCATAAATATAACAAATATATATATAAATATATATAAATATATATATATATATATATATATATATATATATATATATATATATATACCTCAGAAAACAAATATATATAAATATATATAAATACACACACACACACACACACACACACACACACACACACATATATAGTATTTGTGCTGATAAATAAATAAAGGGAGACTAAACCAATGGCAACAGGGCCAATCATAGTATATACAGTAAATAGAGAGCAAGCTCTACTTCCTTCTAGTATTGTTGATGTTACCAAGTTGAGTAGTAAAACATCTGCAGGAAAACAACCAAGCGCAGAGGCCATCATAACGACACTGTGAGATGTAGAGGTTTATATAGGAATAATTCTTGGGAGCCATGGTCATTCTTGAATTCGAAGAAACCCAAGAAAACCTCTTCTCTTCTCTTCTCTTCCCCCTCTCGTCTTTTTTCAGTGTGACCTCAACCTTTCAACACAGATTTGGAGACCTTTCAGGGATCCTAAGAGGCAGTGGAATACATGAGGGATGGGTTGCTGCCGGAGTTGCTGCCAGTTGCTTTGCACGTGCACAGTTGACTGCAAATTGTTCTGCACATATGCAGAACATGAAAAAATAACTAAAAAACAAGCCGGCAATGGCAGCGGGGACTGTTCAGGAGTTCAGGAGCCAGCCTGCCATCAGGAGTTCAGGAGCCAGCCTGCCATCCTTACAGGTTTGGTGACCCAGTCCCAATTTCTACTACTGGTTCGCTTGAACCAGTGTGAACCAGTAGCAACCCACCTCTGGAATACATCTTAGTCCGGGGTAGGTTCCTGTCGGTTCTAACCGGTTCAGTAGAAGAGGTTCCACAAATCTACCGTGCTGGTTAGAACCCGTTCCAGCAGTGTAAGTAAGTAAGTAAGTAAGTAAGTAAGTAAGTAAGTAAGTAAGTAAGTAAGTGGCTTCTTCAGAGGACCCAAGGGAAGAACAACATTGAAGCCCTCTCTGAAGGAGGTGAAAAAGGTACATGTGGATTGGAGGGAGGGGGAGGAATTCATACTTCATCCTCCTGGTGCTATGCGGGGCTTTGGCCAAAGGCTGGAGGGAAGGACTCTGGCTCACTTGTGCTCTCCCTCCCCAAGTGTAGTTTGATTGCAGGCGGAGCCACGTTGCCTTTTCAAACCTGTATTTAGTGAAGTTGGGCTGGATTTTTTACATAGCTGATCCAGGGAAAGTGTGTGTGCTACAACATGGCTCTTTGCCTGGCTTCCTGCCTCCTCCTGTGGTCTCCTCAGTGCTCACTCGTGCTCTCCCTCCCCAAGTGTAGTGACTTCCTCCACAGGCCCTCATCCATTTCTCTCTCTCTCTCCCTCCCTCCCTCCCTCTCTCTCTCTCTCTCTCTCTCTCTCACACACACACACACACACATACACACACACCTGAATAAAGCTATGTAAAAATCCAGCCCAGCTTCACTGATTACAAGTTTGAAAAGGCAAGGTGGCTCCACCTGCAATCAAACTACACTTGAGGAGGGAGAGCACAAGCGAGCACTGAGGAGACCACAGGAGGAGGCAGGAAGCCAGGAAAAGAGCCATGCTGTATTACGCACGCTTTCTCTCAGCCCCTTTCTTTTGGAAGGCTCAGATTGCCTCCCCTCCGTCTTCTCTGCCTCTCCTCTCACCCCAGCCTGCCAGCAGGAGGTGAATCGGTGGGCTTTATTGCATTCCAGACATTTCCCACCTAGACAGCAGGTTGCATTTGCAATGGGGAAGGTGTTTGGGGAAGGCAGTGGGGGAATGGGGGGGATGGCAGAGGAACTGTTTTCAAGCCATTGGAAAAGATATCCAATCCAACTTGTGATCACTGAAGCTGTTTGTGTGTGTGTGTGTCTTTGTCTGAGAAAGAGTGAGTGAGAGAGAGAAGGGGGTAGGAGAGATAATCCAATCCAACTTCTGTTTGTGTGTATGTGTGTATTTAAGAGAGGGGAGGGAGGGAGAGAGGGAGGAAGGAGGGGAAGGGAGAAGAAAAAGAAAGAAGGATTTTTTTTTTGCAAAGGAGAAAAACAAATGCTGTCACTTTAAATTGGAACTGAGCATGCCTGACTGGGGAATTCTGGGAGTTGAAGTCCACAAGCCTTAATAACTTTAAATTGAAAAGGTGCAGAAAAGAACAAATTGGTTATATGGTTATATATTCTATGGTTTTATGTTTTTGAAGTTTTGGGGTTTGTGCAATATGAACATTGTGTTTTTAAAAGGGTTTGAATGATTTCCCTGCTTGTGAATGGAGCCAAACTTTCTCTAGGGCCATTATCTCATTATCTCTATCTGGCAGACATGTGGAATGAGCCTCAGGCAGGTTCTTTGTTAACAAAAATAAAGAAAAATAGCCCAGCAATTTGGGTATGGAAGACTACTAGGAGATCATTTAGTCCAGCCCCCTGCTGCAGCAGGAAACCTTACAGTGTATGGATTATTTTGGAAAAAGGAAAATTGCCAGAAAGGAGAAATAGTTTACTAAGACAAGGCTGCCATGCAGAGGAAGGTAGAGATAGTCCTTGACTTATTACTATAATTGAGCTCACAATTTTGGTTGCTAAGCAAGAGCATTGTTAAGTGAGCTTCACCATATTTTACCCAATCCGTGACATCTCCTGGTGAGTGACATCAAGTTGGCCACTCCCACCCAGTCACATAACTGCCAAGCCACTCCCACAAAACAGGCCACACCTGCAGAATAGGTTCTAAAAAAAATTGAAACCCACCACTGATCTGAGTGAACATTTGCAGGTGATCAGCTTTTTTCATTCTTTAACTGCCAGAAAATACTTGCAAGGGAGAATCTGATCACAGTATAATCATTTGTGAAGACCAGACAGATTCGTATATAATAATATAGTAGCATATGGTTATGGGGATATTTATTATCTTTCTAGAAAAGTGTATTTGCTTATGAGATGGAGAAGAGAAAATAAGCACCCAACCAAGTTAGAGGTCTACATTTTACTTGTAGTTCTGTTGTCTCTGTTTATTAAATATAAGAGGACAAAATCTTTGTAACCTAACTAAAAGCTCCTTCATTCCTTCCCACCCTCCCTTCTTTCCTTTCTTTTACCTTTCCTTCTTCCTTCCTTCTTTCTCTTTTCTGGTGTACCATACCCTAACTTTGGAGTTTACTCACCCAGCATTATTTGTTTAATAGAAATATTTTCTAAACCACCTGGTTCTGGCATAAAGTCAAAAATTTGCATTTATATGAGCTAGTTTATCAAATATAACATACAGAAGTCTGTTAAATACACATTGCATTTTGTTTGTGAGAAAATCTGTTCATATTTAATATAGCTTTTTTTTTCATAAAAAATTAACCTTAATGAAAGCTTCTGAAAATTGTTGTTCTAAGCATTTGAAATATGCCATAAGAACTGGTGCAAGACATAAACATGTTTCCCATTATATGTTATCAGATAGCCCAAAATTACTTCAAAGAAGAAATGTGGGACTATGTTAAATGAGAAAGATAAGAAAGCATTTAGCTAAAAAGCAAAGGTTTTTTAGAAGAGTAAAACATCTCACAGTGAACCCCAGCGTTCTGTAATCTCCTACTGGGTGGGACAGAAATGGGATTGGGGGTTGAGGGGGGGGATAAGAAAAGAATTGAGTTTTCTATGTGTAGATTCATGCATTTTAAATGGACAAAATACTCCCAAATGCAGCTAATCAGATATACCCAGAAAACAGATATTCTTTGCTCATATCCAGCAGATTCCAAATTTAATGATTTGCATATGTATAATGCAGTAACATTTGAGCTGCCAGGCCTCTGGCTGAACATCAAAGTGCCTGCTTATACATAGGCAAGCGAGAACATAGAGAAATAGGTCCATCAGTGAAGGCTGGTGTCAGTGTTCCGAGTAACACACCCATTGAAAGCAGAACTCTGAGGCAGGTAGATTCCTCAAAGAACATGTTCATTGAATACATCATATCAGCACCATCGTTGAAAACCAACTCTAGAGGTTCCGGCAGTTTTCACCTAATTAAAAGAGTAAAACTTCCCCCCTCCAAGGTGTCATCAGTCACATTGTCCAATGAATATAGTTGGCTGACTCTTCTCCTCCTTCAGAAGCCACACATTACAATAACCTTGGTTCCCACAGGAAAACTTTTTATTTTGACTGCTAGCTGGGCTATTTCTTTCCCTCTTCCCTCTCTCAGGCTTTGTGGTAACTATGAGGGAACACAAGATGGCTTCAGCCAGGTTCGCTTCAGAGTTGACACCTGGTGTTTCCATACCTATCCATATTTCAGTATTTCCTTTTAGAACAGTGATGGGCAACCTTTTTGGCGTGGTGTGTCAAAAATCGGCAAAAAATCGAGCATAACTCGCGTTGTGTGTCACTTCGACAAAAACATAATTTTGCGCAATTTATAGTTTAAACTACAAAAATGTATAATTGCAATATATAATTGTATTTAATAAACCAAAAACAAATTATTTAACATACCTGCTTAGTAATTTCTTTCATCCTCACTTTTTTCCAAGAGCTGGGAATGATTAGTTTCAAAATGTCTATTTATATTCCACTTTCTGCTTACTACCGTTTCAGTACATAGAACGCAAAATGATCTGCCATTTTTTTCTATAATGCCATACATCTCGCTCCATGTCTCTTGAAAGGGTCGGCCACTGCCACTACCACTCCCTTTACTTAACCTTTGTTTTTTATTTTTTGGGTGCTCCATCAGTGGGCCAGTGACAGCAGATAGAATTATAGATAGCCAATTAGGGGTTAACTAGCCTAACAAGCTAACACAACCTCCTCCTCACTTATCTCAGTTATTGTAGGCAATTACAAGTCCATGGCACCCCAATAGTTGCTGCTAATGGCGCTCACAGTTCCCGTTGGCACTCCGCTGTTCCCTGCTGTGGTGCGGTCGTAACCGACAGTCCCAGGAGTAGACTTTCTGTGCCGGCCTGACTGGAGAGAGGCGCGCATTGTTCCCGCGCTCCTCTCCTGTGGGTCCTCCCTCGCCGTGTTGATGACGTGTGTGCGTACGGCACGCACGCCTTACCAGCAGCCCCTGCGCTCAGAAAGGGGCGGCGGTGATACAGTAAGTGAGTGTGGGCGGGGGAGATCACACGTCCCGCCACCCCCCCGTTCCTCCAGCACAGATTCTTTCATCCTCGGTGGCCGTGCAGGAGCCAAGGATGAATCGCATGAAATCCTGTGCGTGTCACCCCAAATGGCTACGCGTGTCAGCACTGACACGCGTGTCATAGGTTCGCCATCACTGTTTTAGAAAGATCCCTAATACAGGTAGTGCTCAACTTATAGTCATTCATTTAGTGAGCATTTCGAAGTTACAACAACCCTGGAAAAAAGTGACTTACAACCGTTTTTCTTATTTGTGACCATTGTGGCATCCCCATGGTCATGTGATCAAAATTTGGATGCTTGGCATCTGACTTGTATTTATGATGGTTACAGTGTCCCCGGGTCATGTGATCAACTTTTGCAACCCTTTGACAAGCAAAGTCAATGGGAAATCCAGATTCACTTAACAACTAACTTACTAACAACTGCAGCGATACACTTAAAAACTGCGGTGTGAACTCTGAATCGAACCTGGCTGAAGCCATCTTGTGCTGCTTCACAGTTGCCACCAGGGGTGGTATTCAGCAGGTTCTGACCATTTCTGGAGAACCGGGTAGCAGAGATTTTGAGTAGTTCTGAGAAACGGTAAATACCACCTCTGACTGGCCCCACCCCCATCTATTCTTTGCCTCCCAAGTCCCAGCTGATCAGAAAGGAATGGGGATTTTACAGTATCCCCCTGGAGTGGGAGGGAATGGAGATTTTATAGTATCCCTCTCCTGCCATACCCACCAAATCACACCCACCAAACCACACCCACAGAACTGGTAGTAAAAAAATTTGAATCCCACCACTGGTTGCCACCCATTGTGGGAGGAGGATGAGCGGGAAATGGTTAAATTGTCTCATAGACAAAATAAAGAGCTCTCCCGTGGAAACCAAGGTCATCCCAACAAGTGGCCGTAAGAGGAGGCTGAATTGGTCGAGGGAGCCTGCCAACTGCTTTCATATGTGGCCAAGGTGGCGCAGTGGTTAAATGCAACACTGCAGGCTACTTCAGCTGACTGCAATTCTGCAGTTCGGCTGTTCAAATCTCACCGGCTCAGGGTTGACTCAGCCTTCCATCCTTCCGAGGTGGGTAAAATGAGAATCCGGATTGTTGGGGGCAATCCTTGACCTCTCAGCGGCCTTCGATACCATCAACCATGGTATCCTTCTGCGACGGTTACGAGAGGTGGGAGTGGGCGGCACCATTTTTCGGTGGTTCTCCTCCTACCTCTCGGAGAGGTCGCAGTCGGTGTTAGTTGGGAGGAGAGGTCGACCCCTAGGACCCTGAAATATGGGGTCCCTCAGGGTTCGGTCCTATCCCCCCTTCTGTTCAATATCTACATGAAGCCACTGGGTGAGATCATTCGACGGCATGGGATAAAATACCATCAATACGCGGACGATACTCAGCTGTATCTGTCCGCTCCGTGCCAACTCAGTGAAGCAGTTGACATGATGTGCCAGTGCCTGGAGGCTGTCAGGGTCTGGATGGGGGTTAACAAGCTTGTTCTCAATCCAGACAAGACCGAGTGGCTGTTGTGTTTCCCTCCTAAGAATTTGGCCAGTATTCCATCACTCAGGCTGAGGGGTGAGAATTTATGCCCCTCAGACAGGGCACGCAACTTGGGAGTCCTCCTGGACCCACAGCTGACTTTAGAACATCATCTGTCAGCTGTGACCAGGGGGGGCATTTGCCCAGGTTCGCCTGGTGCACCAGTTGCATCCGTACCTGAATCGGGAGGCACTCGCAACACTCACTCACGCCCTCGTAACCTCAAGACTGGACTACTGCAATGCGCTCTACATGGGGCAGCCCTTGAAGAGTATTCAGAGACTTCAACTCGTCCAGAATGCAGCCGCGCAAGCGATTGTGGGTGCACCTCGGTACACCCACGTTACACCTATCCACCGCAAGCTGCACTGGCTACCGATCGGTCTCCAGATACGCTTTGAAGTGCTAGCCGTAACTTATAAAGCCCTTCATGGTATTGGACCTGGGTACTTGAGAGACCGTCTGCTGCCAATTACCTCCCAAAGACCCGTTAGATCACACAGGGTCGGCCTCCTCCAGGTTCCGTCCACCAGCCAATGCCACCTGGCTACTACCCGGGGGAGGGCCTTCTCTGTGGCAGCTCCGGCCCTTTGGAACGAACTCCCTGCGGAGATTCAGACCCTCACCTCTCTCCAGGCCTTCCGGAAAGCTGTCAAAACCTGGCTGTGCCGGCAGGCCTGGGGTTGATGAGTTCCCCTCCCCTCTCGACTTGTATGGTTGTATGATTCTTGTTTATTTTAATTATGTGTATTGTGTTTTATGTTCCCTTTTTTCCCCCTTTGAGTTGTTCGCCGCCCTGAGACCCTCCCGGAGAAGGGCAGCATACAAATAAACTAAATCTAATCTAATCTAATCAATATGCTGACTCTGTAAACCGCTTAGAGAGGGCTGAAACCCCTATGAAGTGGTATATAAGTCTAACTGCTATTGCTATTGCTATTGAACAATGTGACCTGTGATACCTGGGGAGGGAAACCTTTGCTCTTTTAATTACATGGGAACTGGGATAACTTTTAGAGTTGGTGGTCATTGGCTGTGCCAATGTGATGTGTACAATAAACATGTTATGTGAGGAACATTCCCGTCTTGAGGTTCTGATTTCTTAGAATGTGTTCCTCGGAACACTGACGCGTGGCAAGAAAAGTCGTAAAATAGGGCAAACTCACTTAACAACTATCTTGCTTAGAAACATAATTTTTTGGCTCAATTGTAGTCTTAAATTGAGGGCTACCTATATATGCTTACTTTTACATTTTATGATTTTAGAACAGCAGTGGGAACAAAGATCCATATTCTGTATGTATACAGTGTGTGGGATTTAGTAGCCCTTCCAGTGTCTAAGATTACTGTGTTATTAGATGCCTAAAGTTTGAATTTACTACATACATGTTTTGATAAGTGTATATAACACTTAATCTTAGGCCATCAATATATTTAACCTTGTGCAGTCTGTAATCTTTAAAAATGTTATGTTTGAAGGTCAACTTCTTTGTCTTTCTGTAAAGAGAAACCAAAGAAAAGATAAAATTAAAAAGAATTAATTCTTCAAAAAGTTTATACAAATCAAAACCCTGCTGTTTCACACTGAGAACAAAAGGAGCATATTAAGCACCAAAGTTTATCAAGACAAATTAGGTCCCAGTTTCAAATTTTCTTTAATCTTTTGCATCTGAACCTTTTTTTTTGCCTCATACTGTTTTCACTAGTTAAATGTTAAAATGAATTCTAGCCAATACCATTGACTCCCTCCTTTAAAAAATATTGAGACACATAATAAAAAATTAATTACTTCCCCTAATTTCCGTGTGATTCTTTAAAAAGATGTAAAATTCATTTAAAGTAAGTAGTGACTTTGTCTTTGAAGATCACGACAATTAACATGGATCAAAGCGTGAGTTCTGTAACGATGATAGCTTATTAGCATAATGAAATTAACTTAGAGACAAGAATCTTTAATAGGTACAACAAAAACGCTTTAAATACTTGAAGAAAATTATGTATTTTCTAGAAGTACAATTTCAGACTTTCGATCCAATTAATAAGTTGTTAATTAGCTTTTTTTTTTTCAAACAATGTGCACTTTAAGTTAATCTGGCCATTGGATAATGCTCTTTAATGGTACATGTTTTGGAAGAGTCCATAGAATTCTAAATCTATTTTATGGGAAATGCATGTTGGTATTTTACATGAAGAAACAGATCTCATATTCTTAGTTCATTTCTTTCATCCTAGCCAATTAAAGAGGCAGACTAACTCAGTGATCTAGTAAGAACAATGAGAAATGTCCTTAAACTGTCACTATATTCAGCAATTCATAGGTTGTTATATGTGACTTCATACTAATAGTGATAAAATATAAAATAAATTTGGAAATACAAATTTAGCCAGTTTCAAATATCCAGATTTTTGAAAATGATTTTTTATGTCAATTATGTTCATCATTGTTAATAAGATTATTTTTTGTCCTAAATCATAATCCACTCCATTAAGTGGATCCAAAATATTTTGGATTAAATACATTCCTTAAAGGACACCATAATGTAGCTTCTGTCTTGGGTACATTGTTGCATGGACTCAATAGGTCTATCATATTCCTATCCAAATATATATAAAAATACTGCCCTATGCAATCTAAGGATACATCTTTTTTTCTATCTATTTTTTTACATGCTGTTAGTGATAATGTCTCCAAATAGGATCCCATACCAGGGGTGGGTTCCGGCTTCTGCTACTGTATGTTGTATGTTTGTATGTTTATTACACTTGTATGCAGCCCTATTCCGCGAGGGACTCAGGGCGGCTAACAAACAAGGTGTGTGTGTGGGGGGGGAAGAACACAAACCACAAACAAAGACACAAACAAATACAAAGACAAATTAAAAACAACGCAACAGTTGCAACAATTCGAGTGGGGCTGGGAACTCATCAGCCCCAGGCCTGCCGGAACAGCCAGGTCTTGATAGTTTTGCGGAAAGCCTGAAGGGAGGTGAGGATCCGGATCTCCACAGGGAGATCGTTCCAGAGGGCCGGAGCTGCCACAGAGAAGGCCTCCCCGCGAGTGGTCGACAGTCGACATTGGCTAGTTGATGGTATTCGGAGGAGGCCTAATCTGTGGGATCTAATTGGTCGTAGGGAGGTAATTGGCAGGAGGCGGTATCTCAAGTACCCAGGTCCGATACCATGTAGGGCTTTAAAAGTAACGACTACCACCTTGAAGCACATCCGGAGCCCAACAGACAGCCAGTGCAGCTCGCGGAGGATAGGTGTAAACGTGGGTGTACCAAGGTGCACCCACAATCGCTTGCACGGCTGCATTCTGGATAAGCTGAAGTCTCCGAATGTTCTTCAAGGGCTGCCCCATGTAGAGCGCGTTACAGTAGTCCAGTCTTGAGGTCACAAGGGCATGAGTGACTGTTCTGAGGGCCTCCCGGTTCAGGTAGGGATGCAATTGGTGCACCAGGCGAACCTGGGCAAATGTCCCCCTGGTCACAGCCGACAAATGATGTTCTAAAGTCAGCTGTGGGTCCAGGAGGACTCCCAAATTGCGAACCCAGTCTGAGGGGCGTATAATTTCACCCCCCAGCCTGAGAGATGGAATACAAGGCCAATCTTTGGGAGGGAAAAACACAAGCCACTTGGTCTTGTCGGGATTGAGTGCAAGCTTGTTCACACCCATCCAGACCCTGACAGCCTCCAGGCACTGACACATCACTTCAACTGCTTCACTGAGTTGGCACGGAGCGGACAGATACAACTGTGTATCATCCGCGTATTGGTGGTATTTTATCCCGTGCCGACGAATGATCTCACCCAGTGGCTTCATGTAGATGTTAAACAGGAGGGGGGACAGGACCGAACCCTGCGGCACCCAATACTTAAGGGGCCTAGGGGTCGACCTCTGCCCTCCAACCAACACCGACTGCGACTTGTCAGAGAGGTAGGAGGAGAACCACCGAAGAACGGTGCCTCCCACTCCCACCTCACGCAACCACCGCAGAAGGATTCCATGGTCGATGGTATCGAAGGCCGCTGAGAGGTCAAGGAGCACTTGGATGGAGGCATAGCCCCCATCCCTGGCTCTCCAGAAATCATCGATCAGTGCGACCAAAGCAGTTTCCGTGCTGTAGCCAGGCCTGAATCCAGACTGAAAGGAATCCAGATAATACTGCCAGTTCGCTCAGGGACACACTTGTGGAACGCATATGCTTCACGTGTGTGCATGCTTGATGAGTGCTATGTGCTCATGCACAGTAGTATAAAATGCTTCTGAGCATGCGCAAAAGAAAAAAAATAAGATAGGACTGGTTCAGGGGCATGGCAGGCTGAGTTACTACCTACTCGGCTGAACCAGTTCAAATTGGTAGGAACCCACCTCTGCCCCATAAACACAAATATATATGTGATAAGGGCTTTTGAACAGCTACATTGATTTATCCCCTCCCTAATACCACCACCAAGAACAAGGTGGCTGGACACTATCAAAGCTGACACCAGCAGAGTTTTATCTACTAAATACATAAGATTATCTGGAACGCTGACACAGAGCATAGAACGACTCAAAAAATACTGCAAGATTGGAAGATGTGAAAAGATTTGGCCTATAGAATTGCCAAGAGTTTGCCATGACTGAATGGATACTTCATCATCATCACCCCCTCAAATGGGAACAGAATGTGTTTTTTCCTATTTGAATAAATGAGTGAACTAGTCAAGATTTAGGATCTCTTGCCTCCTGTATCAGATTCACTTCACGGGACGCAACATGGTGAAATTCCATCTGGTCATTACATGTCAAGATTCGGTACCCAAATCATATTCCTTTTCCCACCCTTATCCTTGTTTTCTTTCTTTTGTTGTCTCTTTCGAGCTTGTCAGCCTAAGGCTGGAGACTGTCTCTATTGATCGGTCAGCTACTTTAAACCCACAAACTAACTCAGCTAACGCTCCGAAAAATAAAATAAAAAACATGTCACACAACTTTAAAAGAATTAAATGCATCATCTTTGGCATTACTTTATTATGATTACTTCTGAACCTACCCACACAACCATGGGAAGTTTCTCCTATCAGCTTAGAAAGAGATTTATGCAAATTATTTTACCTTCATTTCATACCAACTGAATTCATCTGAATTCTCATTGATATTAATAAATTGCTGTTATATTGATAACTATATGAATATAATTAATAAATGATATTATTTATATTGATAAATAAATTTATATGAATTAGTGAATAGATGCTCTCTTGAACATCACTGGCCTGTTAAGTTGAGGGTTACTTTTAAATAGTGAAAAAAGCAAAAACAGTGTGGTTTATGTGTCTTTCTTTCAGAGATATATGTTTATAATTAATGAGTTCTTATTTTTCTGCCAAAAGGTGATTTTCTTGACTGTAACAGTAGAATAAAGTTCTGTTTACTCTAAATACAAGGGACTATGGCCCTGTGTCTGTACATTTATGCTTTTGTGTAGCCAGTGGTGAAATTCATTTTTTTCCCTACCGGTTCTGTGGGCGTGGCTTGGTGGGTGTGGTTTGGAGGTGGGGGTCATATGACTGAGTGGGTGTGACCAACTTTACATCACTAAATGACAACCCACAAACCACCCTCACCAAGCCACACCCACAGAACTGACAGAAAAGTTCAGCCAGCAGTCTTCTAGTATTCAACCTGGCTGCTTCTCGCCTCCTTCTCATGTTTGCTCTTTGTGTATGGACCTGAGAAGGAGGAGAAAAGTAGCCTCGTTGAATGCTGTAGCAGGGAGAAGCTGAACCTTTCTCCCTCCCTTCACAACGGAGCTGCTCAGAAGGCAGCCGCCGGCCACAGTCTGTCCCTTTATGGTCCCCCGCTCCCTCCTGGGATTGTCCCTTAAAGACTGCGGCCAGTGGCTGCCTTCTGAGCAGCTCCACTGTGACACCATCCCTCTGGCTGCTGCCATTCTCCTGCCTGGGTCCGGCCGTGAGTGGCACCAGCAGGCAATGGGGTGCGCGTGTGCAGCTGCTGCCCTGTTCCAATTCAAATTGTCCCTACCAGTTCGCCCAAACCAGTCTGAACCGGTCGAATTTCACCCTGGTGCAAGTGTGCATGTTTATGTGTACACCTGCACACACACAGACAGAAATATACACACAATACTTTTCTAGGATGGCTTCTTTCTTGGTAAAGGGAGATGGATAAACTCAAAAAAATGCAAGAGTTATGAAGTTCACCTTCTTCTATGGAGTAATGAATATGCTTTAGAATATGGTGAATATCTGGATAGAATTGTCAGATTTATTTTATCATTGTTTTGCATTTAAGTACAAACCAGCCCTCAGATACATCTAAGCCCAATAAAGAGTGAACAAATGCTGTCATCTACTGTGACTTTATATCCATATTGTCACTGTTTGACAATAATATGGAGTTGGCAGCAAAACATAAGTCAAAGATGATAGCATATACCCTAAAGCCAGCATTACACTACTTCAAGTCTTTCTAGACTGTGTTAGAGGAATTTAATCTACTTGGGAAACACTACTGTCTTTCAGAACAAATCAAATCATTGTTATGACCATAGCACCAGCAGTGAGATGCAGGTAAAAAACACTACTAACCATCATCATAAGAACATACAGGTAGTCCTCAACTTATGTCCAAAATTGAGCCCAAAATATCTGTTCCTAATCAAGACAGTTGTTAAAGGAGTTTTGACCCATTTTATGACTTTCCTAGGCACAATTATTATGTGAATCATGGCAGTTGTTAACTTAGTTACATGGTTGTTAAGTGAATCTGGCTTCCCCTCTGATTTTGTTTGACAGAAGATCACACCAAGATATTGCAACTTCATAAATACATGCCAGTTGTCAGTGTTCAAATTTTGACTATGTGGCTTCTGCAATGGTCTTAAGTGTGAAAAATGGTCGTGAATCACATTTTCAATGATGTTGTAACTTGGAACGGTCACTAAATGAATGGCTGTAAGTGAAGATTACCTGTATACACTGGTGCAGGGGACTTTTTTTGTAATGTTCCCTCACAAAAACAGAAGGCAATGCATCTAGTTCAGCCAGGCCAAAGGCCTTGCAAAATTTCCAGATATAATAATGGAGACTAGGAGTCTGGAACAGTCCTTTCTGAAAGAACCCTACATGTTGTGAGACTAGGAACCCAGACTTTGATTGGAAGATGAATTCCCAATTACGCACTGCATAGGGAAGTTTCTGATGTCTTCAAAAGCATAATGGGCAAACTATTTTCAACTCAGTTGCTTACAGTTCTCTCAAAGAACTAGTGGGTTCAGAGCCACTGGGAGAAAAAGTTTAAAAAATTAGCACCAAACGCTAGCATCCATGGAGTACAAAACTATCTTTAAACGCAGAACATCATTCTTAGTACACTTTGAGATTACAAGGAAACTATAATAAATATAGACTGAATGGTTTCAAGGAGACCCAACTAAAAGTTTAGATATTGTATATTGTAAATAAGTTAGGAACATACTGTATCTGGAGAACTAAGTTGGAAAATATTTCCTCAAGCAGAGCCCTTTTTTGCTTTGATATAATATCAAATGTCAGATCCGGATCTGATGACTATGCTCATTCAATTATTAGTTTTTCATGAACTTCTGAAGAAATTGGGCAATTACATAGGAGTCAAAAGCCATCCCTTTGGACTTTCTGAAGAATGAAAGCTTTTTCCTCTGTGCTTCTTGGATGAGCTTCCCACAAGTCAAAAAGCACTCAAAGTAATTGTATTCTTTTTTTTTTGGGGGGGGGGGTTGGCAAGTAGGCTGAAGCTTCCCACCATTTTATTCCCACATGACACATGCATGATGACATCCTAATGTGAATGATTCAAATTGCATGCTTGCCACCAATCCCAAGACACAAAATAATATGAATAGGCAATGATATGGTGACAATGATACATGATGCATGCAACATTAAGTACAACACTGTGATTTGTACATTACATCTTAATTTCAGGACTAATAGAACCCATCTGATTTTGTTTGATGTGATTGACTTTATCATAACCCAAAGAGAAAAAGCTGGCAGTGAACTTTTTGTGAAGGCTATTGCTATTGTTTACCATATTTCTGGAGTTAATTATTATCCAAATGTTGATTCTCCTCTCACCTTGGATCTCTTCATTTTCCAAAGAGAATAGCAGAAGATTGAATGACCAAGTTTTTATTTTAATATTGATAAGTTAACATTCAGGAGAAAAGGAGGTCCAAGCGGATTATGTTCCTATGGTTGTCAGTGGATAATCTTGTCAAGGCATATGCTCAATTGTACGATGTAAATGAGTATTTAATCTACAGTATGTATATGCATGTGTAGCAACAATTATTTTTTATAACCCTACACAATGTCATTTGGTGAAAACATCAGCCAGAATGAAGAGTTGGGACCTTGGGGGGTCTTCTAGTCCAACCCCCCTGCTCAGGCAAGAAATCCTATCATATTTCAGATAAATGTTGTTCAACCTCTTCTTAAACACCTCCAGTGATGGAGCAACCACAACTTCTGAAGGCAAATTGTTCCACTGATTAATTGTCCTCACTGTTAGGAAGTGTCTCCTTAATACCAGTTTGCTTTTCTCCTTGATTGGTTCCTATCCAGTTGTTCCTCTCCTGCCTTCAGGTGCTTTGGAGAATAGGTTGACCTCCTCTTCTTTGTGGCAGCCAGGAGTTATCAGACAGATGTTATATTACATTTACAGACAAAGTCACTGGAATACTTCTAGGAAGAGTGATGGATAGATAGGCAAGGGTTCCACAGCCTAATGTTGATATATCGTAGCACTCTTAAAAGTTTTAAGGCAATTATTGGACCAAGGGGGGTATCAACTATATTTGCTAAAACTTTGCTATCACAGTTTTTACTGTAGTCCCTGGGGATTCATTCCTGCTTCACCCAAATCTTTCTAGTAATAAGGCAGTAGAAAGAAATCCCTCTATGTGCCTTTCAGAATAGAATAGAATAGAACAGAACAGAATAGAATTCTTTATTAGCCAAGTGTGATTGGACACACTTGACCAATAAAGAAATTTGTCTTTGGTGCATATGCTCTCATGTACATAAAAAGACACAACATGCAAACAGTCTTTATATTAAGAACTTAAAACCAGTTGTCCACAATTATCCATCCCATCTGTTAATATCGGTAGTCTTTAATTTACAACAGTTTGTTTAGTGACAGTTCAAAGTTACAATGACATTGAAAGTGACTTATGACCATTTTTCAGACTTACAACCATTGCAGAATATCCATAGTCACATGATCAAAATTCAGATGCTTGGCAACTAACTTATACATACCTATGATGGTTGCAGTGTTCAGGGGTCATATGATCACTTTTTGTGACCTTCTGATAAACAAGCCCAATAGGGAAACCAGATTCACTTAACCAATGTGTTACTATCTTAACAACTGCACTGATTTACTTAACAACAGTGGCAAGAAATCTCTATGTACTTTACAGAGTCACCTTATTGCCCACAACAATCTGGATCCTTAATTTACTGACCGCGGAAGGATGGAAGGCTGAGTCAACCTTGAGCCAGTAAGAATTGAACTGATGGAATTGAACAGTCTGCAGAATTACCCTACAATATTGCATTCTAACCACTGTGCCACAATGGGTTATATAAAGGTCATAACGTAGGGCAAAATTCACTTAATAACTCTCAATTAACAAGTGAAATTTTGGGTTCAGTTATGATCATAAGTTGAGAATTACTTATAGGTTTATTTTCTTGAAATTTTGTATAACTTGACATCTTCTCTGTTCAAAAACAAGTGCCCTCAAATGTAAGTAAGCAAAATCAGAATCAGAATAGAGCTGGAAGGGACCTTGGAGGTCTTTTAGTCCAGCCCCTTGCTCAACCAGGAGATCCTATTTCATCTCAGACAGTCTCTTCTCAAAAACCAGCGTTTCTCTACCTTGGCAACTTTAAGATGAGTGGACTTCAACTCCCAAAATTCTCTTGCCAACAAAGCTGGCTGGAGAATTCTGGGAATTGAAGCCCACCCATCTTAATGTAGATAAGGTTGAGAAGCACTGGTAGCAAGTCTGATTTTTGGTCTTTGGCAAAAGAGTGAGGGAAACTGGAGTGACCAAACTTCAGAATCATTGTTAATTTATTATCCAAAATGATGGCATAGAGGTGTCTATATCATCACAGGGGTGATATGAAGTAAAATCAAGCAAACTTGCTTTTTTTTGGGGGGGGGAGGCACTACAGGCCCAGAAGAGCATTGTTTTCTTTTTTTATTCACTTATCAATATAAAGTAAATATATTTTTACTACATTTATCATGTTCTTTTTCTTTGAGGTGAGAACTCCACACGTTAAAGCCAGCATATCATGACCTGGACCACAGAGAGGGCCATAAACAGCCTTTGAATACATTGCCAGAAGATGTATTTTTTTTTAAAGGGAAAGAGACAAAAACTTCTTATTAAAACTGAATCATAAAATCAAAGTCTCTAAAAGACTTCTAAAAGTTGCCAAATAATTGTAATCACCAGGGGCTCTACAAATATCCTACTTCTAGCTTGAGAAGAAAGATATCTTCTAAGACTAATTTTTCTTCCCAGGCTAGAGGTAAGAGTATTTGTAGAGCCACGGGTGATTTCCTTCTTGAATATTATTTATGTACAGGTAGTCCCTGATTTACGACACAGTTGATCCCCAAATTTCTGTTGCTAATTGAGACACTTCTTAAGTGAATTTTGCCCCATTTTATGACCTTTCTTGCCACAGTTGTTAAGTGAAACAATGAAGTTCTTCAGTTGGTAACACGGTCGTTCAGTGAATCGGGATTCCCTGTTGATTTTGCTCATCAAAAAATTGCAAAAGGTGACCATATGACCCCCAGGATAATGCAACCATCCTGTGTTAGTTGTCAAGCCTCTGAATTTTGATCATGTGAATAGGGGGATGCCACAATGGTCGTAAGTATGAAAAATGGTCATAAGTTACTTTTTCCAGTGCTATTGTAACTACGTATGAATGGTCACTAAATGAACTGCCATTAGTCAAGGACTACCTGCACTTTTGTCTGAGCAATCATGTTCCTTTAAACATATGAAAACATATATATATATATATATATATATATATATATATATATATATATATATATATATATTTCTTAATCTTACACGGGAAAAGACCCGAATACAACAAGACCAGCATACCTACACCTGTGAAAATCTACGAAAACAGGCAGAAAGTCATTTGTATGTTGCCTTTGTTATACAAATGTATATAGACCCATGCATGCATGCATGCATGCATGCATACATGCATATACATACATACATACATACATACATACATACCTACATACATACATACAATATATATATCAGAGGTGGTATGTTGCTGGTTTGCATTGGTTGTGGCGAACCGGTAGTGGTGGCAGTGCAAGGCTTCGCCCACCCACCCAGACGTCATCAAGGACACACATACATTCTTTAAAGTATTGTGAGCTATCCAGTGTGTTTTTTGGAGTTGGGCAGTCTTGAAATCTAATGAATAAACAAAATAGCCCCAGAAAACGTGTCTAATGTTGCTTAACAACCATCTCAGCTTTGTATGCAGGTGGGTGAACTTTTCTTTGCTCTCCCTTCAGTCAAAGGAGAGCATTAAGCAACCCTGAAGCTGCTCATATCTCTCTCTCTCCCTCTTTCTCTCTCTAAAAAAATATATGTTTCAGTTAAATGTTATAACTTCAGTCTTCCCTTGAGAGTGCTGGAAGGCCAATCAATGCTCTGCAGAAGCTTTTGTATTTAGAGACAGTGTTTGCAAGTGAAAGAAAGAAAGAAAAGATAGAAAATCCAACAGTCATCTAGATGAAAAATGCACATGCATGCAAGGGAAAGAAGATGCCATTTGAAAAACAAGCTACTCTGTTAAACTTGGTTGGATTCTTGGCTTTTCTATCAGAGGTTTTGGTGTAATATTTAAAGCTTTGTTTCAATGAAACAAGCATGTGTGGAGTATATACGTATATTTATAGTGTGCCAATCCACTTAAAGCATCATTCAAAATTATACCTCAGTGACTGCAAGAATTACAAAATAGGATTGTACCATTAACTGAGTTGAGCCTAGATGAAAACCTATATACTCATGCTGAAATTATTTTAGATCTAGGCTAACTCTAGTCTAGATCCGGTCTATTCCTGGCAAATAAATGGGGAAGAAATGGAGGTAGTGACAGATTTTACTTTCCTGAGCTCCAAGATAACCACAGATGGGGACTGCAGTCAAGAAGTTAAAAGATGCTTACTCCTGGGGAGGAAAGCTATGGCAAATCTAGACAGCATACTAAAAAGCAGAGACATCACCTGCCAACAAAAGTGCATATAGTCAAGGCTATGGTTTTCCCAGTTGCAATGTATGGCTGTGAAAGTTGGACCATAAAAAATGCTGAGCGTCAAAGAATTGAAGCCTTTGAACTATGGTGCTGGAGAAGACTCCTGCGAGTCCCTTGGACTGCAAGACGATCAAACCAGTGAGTCCTAGAGGAGATCAACCCTGACTGCTCTTTAGAAGGCCAGATCCTGAAGATGAAACTCAAATACTTTGGCCACCTAATGAGAAGGAAGGACTCACTGAAGAAGAGCCTAATGCTGGGAAAGATTGAGAGCAAAAGAAGAAAGGGATGATAAAGAATGAAGTGGCTGGATTAATCACTGAAATATTGGATATGAGCTCAAATGGACTCTGTAGGATGATAGAGGACAGGAAGGCCTGGAGGAACATTGTCCATGGGGTCACAATGGGTCGGACATGACTTTGTAACTAACAAGAACAAAGGCTAACTCCAATCTTAAAATGATATGCAGGTTCTATAAAAATATCTTGCAATAGCAAAAGAGGAGGAAATCTGTGTGGAATTCTTCTGAAAGCAAGCGTGGGAACTTGCAACAAACCAAATGGTTCAAATTTAAAAGAACATAACAATCAAGGGTATGACAAAGAGCAGTGGCAAAAATTTGGATCGAACCACTTCAATAGCATGTTGATCGAGAAATAAGTGTATTTAAAAGGAAATAAGAAATAAAATTGACCCATTTCTTAATTGTGAGCTATTGTTTTCCAAATTGAGTTGTTCTCGAAATAATCAAGATTTTAAACAAGAGGATCTCTTCCCCTTTCATAACCAACCTGCCAGAGTGACTCTGAATGTCCTTTATGAAAACATTTATAATATTAATTCATTCTTAGAACTATTGTAGCATTTTGTAAGAGTCTTCTGAAGGTTCTTTTGCTGTGTGAATGGCTTGACTTCTATATGTTTCCTTAATTTTTGATACATAGTAACAGTAATTACTATGTTGTTGTTGTTAAGTGAATCTGGCTTCCCTGTTGACTTTGTTTGTCAGAAGGTCGCACCAGGTGATCGCATGACTCACAACACCACAATTGTCATAAATATGAGTCAGTTGCCAAGCATCTGAATTTTGATCACGTGACCATGGGGATACTGTAATAGTTGTAAGTGTAAGTTGTAATGTTGAATGGTCACTAAATGAACTATTGTAAGTCGAGGACTATTTCTAGTCATTTTATTTTTACCAGCCTGTTCACCCAAAAACGAAAGAAACTTTTATGTTTTTTGTATAACACTCTTATTTCATTACCTAAGGACTAATCTTATTCATCACAAGCAACTGTTCAAGTAACCAATAATTATCTTTGCTTTAGAGTTTCAGGTTTTTTAAAAATATAATATACTCAGTCACTTACAACCAATTAATGAATTATTTAAAAACTTTAGGTTCTGTGATGTTTTCAAATCACCTTTGTGTCTTGTATTCCATTTTTTAATCCTTTTAAATTTTCTGTTCACTGTGAGAAACAAAATGCTAAATTAAGCTTTGACCTGGTCCAGCAGGATAACAGTTCTTATGGATTCTGTGGTTTGAGGCTTTGGAAATCTAAGAAAACTACTTTCAGCCCAGAACAGAACCTTGCATCAAAGATTTGTACTTTATTAGAGGAGAATTGTTCCCAAGAGAAGAGCTTTTACAGTAAATAACCATATTTTAAATCAGAGTTCTCTACCAATTTAGTGAAACAAAAAAATTGAACATAGACAACACTGTTTTGTGAGGCATTGCAAACAGAATGTTGTACAGGAAAAATCTTGTCCAATTTTTTATATCCGAAAATAGCTTCAAAGGGTCTTTTTCTGCCAAGGAATCTTTGCTGAGCTCTTGGTTTAGAGCAAGGGTCCCCAACCTGTGGGCCACAGCTATGGCTTAATCGCCACATGAGTGGCTGGCTGATGTGCGCGCATCCTTCGGTGTGCTTGGCTCCACTCATGCAAACATCACCACGAGCATCGCAGGCAGTTCAGCCCCATGTGCATGAGTCTCACAGTCGCTCATGGTCCCACGCATGCAAGCATCATCATAAAAATCACAGGTGCATGCACACATGCACACAATCTCTTGCCCCTCCCACAAAATCATCCCCTCTTTTGCCTCCCCCCCTGCTTTGGGCTGCCAACCCAGAAAGGTTGGGGAACTCTGGCTTAGACTATTTCTCCTTTCTGTCCACCTTATTTTTTGTTCGTTTGTCTTGTTGGCATGGGGTGCCACAACAGACCATTAGAAACAAAAACTCCCAGTTCTGTTTTTTTTTTCTCCCTCATTTTAATATGGGGGAAACTGGTACAAGTTTATTTTAAAATTTTATTTATTTATCAAATTTGTTTGCTGCCCATTTTGCTTCAAGGTGAAACCAAGGCAGCTGAGTTTCATTGCATGCTAAGTCCATGAAACATTATGTTGTGTGTAATTTTGCAAAAGTAGAACTAACCTGATAGGAATGATTCAGCAAGGCAGAGCTTGTTCTTCAAAAGAATATCTAGATGAAGAGCATAAGAATAACTGCTGCTGCTGCTGCTATTCCTGGGGAAAATTCTACATTTACTCCACAAGTGACTTGTTACAGGAATATACTTCAGTTGACCCTGGTTCTTGGCACAGTTGTAAACGTATTGCAGAAACCAATGCTCTGATCCAAATTGAGAACAAGGCAAGATGTGTCTTACAAATGCTGGATCCATAGCTGTTCTACACTCACATATAGTTGAATACACTGAATATAAAGCAGTCAGCATCACTGGGAACCTGGGCCTTATTGGAAAATAAGCATAAAATAGTCTTTGGTTGTGTTCTCAAAAGCTTTCCTAACACAATGTGTTTCTCCCCAGGATTCCTTCTGGAAAGATTTCCTGTGTATAGGAAAATGCCAGGGTTAGATAAGCTTGAAAGTCCAGATGGATACCTAAAGAAGGTTGACTAGTAGGAAACTTAGGTGCCTGCTGGTTCCTACCAAGGGAAGCTTCCTTGGAGACAGATGTGGATTTATAGCCAGGGGTGTTGCACCATAGGAATGAAGCCTTCCCGTGGAGTGGAGTGGTTCTCTCCCCTCTCCCCACTTTTCCTGACAAATTGGCCCTCCATCAGTGCTTACTCACAAACCTGCACATTGCCAAAATGGCAAGCTACTGTTACATCTGAGCTGTTTTTAAATTCTTTTCACCTTTGGAATGTGAAAAAAAGCAGTTCCCGGGTTAACTTGAAGAAAACAGCCTTAGAGGTACAAGTGGGTTTGGCTTGACTCATTAGGTAGCATCAGTACCAGCAAACTTTAACCCACTCATGGGTGCAATGTGAAATGAGGGTTTGATTTTCCAAGAGTCTTCCCATGAAAAATCCAATATTGGAGCCTCTTGGCATTTTACCCCGAATGGGAAGATAATAATGATTTGTTCATCAGCTTTCTCAGCTTCTAAGTTGAAGATATTTTAATAATTGTGACCTATCAATGATCTGAAAGGCTTGTTTCAGATACTTCACTAGAAGCTAGGGGGGAAAAATGCTTGGAAACATCCAGATGAAGGTAAGCCTTAGCCTGTTTGCACTTTCTCAACAGCCTTAAAAGTAGAAGATTTCTTTTAAAAATGGAAACATTTAGACCCATACACACAGTATGTATGTATGTGGCCTTGGGTGCGTCCTATGTGATAAAGACTCTAATATTTTACAGGCCCAGCTAAATGCCCTAAAATGGAGATTTAAGGATTCTCAGTCTTCCTGTTCCTAGCATTCAAAGAGGCCAGAGGAATTAAAACATTTTATTATGTTATAAGGAATGTCCCAGGAATGAGATGGCATTCTCAAATGAACGCTTCCATCATACTTTGTAAAAATGAGAACTTGCCATGGTCATTGCACTATCTGGCATACATGAAGCTGGGAAAAAAATGAGAGACTCCCATATTTCATGTTGACTTCACATCTCCCATACACACACACACACACACACACACACACACACACACACACAACGGGCATGATAGGGAGGCTTTCTAGACTATAAAAAGAGTACATAAGGGAATAGGTTTTTCTTGATGACAGTTGCACAGCTTTATGAGCAACAGAGTTTGTTTGGCTGCATCCGTAATGGCTAAAGTGAGCTCAGAATTTGGCTGAAATGTTAGCCAGCATCTATTAGACGGGATACCATGGGTCTTGCTTCATCTTTTCCTGGATGATTTTTCCCCCTTGAATGTTCACCTACTGAACAAGAGATGAGTTTGTTTTATGGAAGCTGAGTCACATTCTGAGCTGTGTTCCTGTTTCAAGCTGAGTAAGAAGTTGAACTGCTCAAAGGTGTTTTTTCAAGAGGCATCTGGACTTTGTTTTTCTTTGAAGATGTTTCGTTTCTCACCCAAGAAGCTTCTTCTGAATTCATCTTTGAATTCATCTTTGGGACAATCATGACCTGCATGACTGAGAATCTGTTATTTAACTTCTGTGTCCCAGTTGTGTAGTTTTGCTTGGTTTTGGTATTCTGTCACCTGGCTCTCTTGTAGCTCTTCACAGAAGAAGTAAACAGATTGTAACAAACAGGGGCTCATTTATCTGAAACATTCTTCTCCCACTCAATGAATCAAGAGAGCACCTCATTTTAATGTAGACAATAACATGGTACATTCAGTCACATGAACCACCCCCCCCCAAATGATATTTTCTGAAAATTGTTGTGGTATTTAAAGCATTATACTATGTAGATGGAACCAGAAGAGGAACTGAGGATTTTAGCTTTCTTTTGCCTAACTATCGATTATATTTTGTGAATTCCATTCAGCAGCTGACTGAATCCCATTTTCTTCATTTTATTTTGAACACACATTAGCATCTGAGTTGTAGCCTTCCTGATATCATTTCTACAAATCTAGAATACTGATACATATTGCTCATCGTTGACCAGTCCATCTTTCCATTCCAGTTGTGTGCCCTTTTTCATTGGTAGACGTTCCCAAAGCTTTTTGTTCAACCATAATGGCTCATACATTTAATGCAATAAAAATTAATGTAATAGAATTAGTCTTCGGAATGCTCTATTTTTCCCTTGTTAGGATGGTTGTCTATTCTCCTTTTAGAACTTTCCTTCCCTCTTTCTTTTCTTTTCTTTTCTTTTCTTTCTTTCTTTCTTTCTTTCTTTCTTTCTTCCTCTCCCTCTCTCTTTCTCTGCCCCCCTCCCTCCCTCCCTCCCTCCCTCCCTCCCTTTATTAGGAATTCCCAGATATCTTGGGCTATTTTCCCCATTAGTTTCTTCTGACATGGAAACTCTTTATTGCAATTCTCAATCTCAGTAGTTCCCATTGAGGTTTTCATTAATAATGGCATGCAATGTGGGAGGATGAAATACTTTTTTCCTGAAGTTTTGTCATTTCAAGTGCCATGATGAATCAATATAGATTTTGGCTTCCTGTCCAATAGTGTCATAGAGACCACACCTAGATTTTTCCACATCTAAAAGATTTTTCCTCATCCTGTTGCATCACATTAAACATCCATTTGCTTCAGTCTTTTAGTTTTAATGTGTAGCAACATTGAAAGACCTGAAGGACCAGGTTGAGAATAGATCCTCCTGGAGAAAATCCATCAATATGGTTGCTAAGACTTGATACTGACCTAATGCCACAAAATCAATCAACTTTGCTGAATTAAAAAAAAAAACAGACCTACCAGGTTTTTTTCCCCTCTTTCAGATATACATATGGTACAAAACCAGGGGAAAATTATTTAACTCTTAACAGAACTGATATCATGTATGTCTTTTTTTAAACTGCACAAGAAAATGCTTTTTTTTTTCCTGGTACGAAACTTATCACAAATGTTTTTTCTTTTTCTTCCCTTAATTCTGGTCTCTCTCCATCTCTCTCTCTCTGTATGTTTCTAGGTGAGGGTGGGTGACTGTGTATATTCTTCTCTTCTCCTCTCCTCTCCTCTCTTCTCATCTCATCATCATCTTATCTTATCATTCTATCTATCTATCTATCTATCTATCTATCTATCTATCTATCTATCTATCTATCTATCTATCATCTATCTATCTGGAGTGACGATGGCTGTAATTTTTTTGAAAGAAGTTGTTTTGACTTTTTTGCCTATTGATTTTAATAAGATGCTGGTCACCAGAGTTGCTCTTTGAGTGGGGCAGCCATATAAATTGAACAAACTATATAGATCTAGAGGTTTTGTAGATGTAGACAGATAGAGCTAGAGACAGATGCGATAAATGGCTTAGATATGCTGTATATGTAAGTCTGTTTCATTACAACTATCATATCTACCAGTATTTCTAGCCATATAATTATATTTCTTATATATTCTTATATTTATATACGTAGATTTACATTTTTTTCTGTATTTTGGCTAGGAAAAATAATTATTTCCCTTCATACACAAACACACATTTACACACATAATAATAGCAATAGCACTTAGACTTATATACAGTTCTTTAACAGTTCTCTCTAAGAGGTTAACACCACATATCTCAAAGGTTTATTTCTCTTTCCAGCTCTGTGATGTTATCTTAAGAACAGAGGGTCAAAATACAAAAGTAACTGAATACACAATATGAAATTAAGAAACCTATTGTTTCCTAGACATTTAAGCTTTATATGTCTTCCCTAATACCATGAGGCTTGTTGGACTTTTTAGGCATTTGTTAAATAACTTCCTTTCCTCTTTCAGGTCTTCACCTGCAGAACATGAACTTCTGAGCTGTGTTGGATTGGCTGATGTGACTCTGAACCCATCTTACACTTCCAGCTCATACCTCAGTGACCTTTCCAACCCGATGTTTCTAATTATTCTCCAGATGGGACCATTATTCCCTTCCTTGGAATAGTAAAGCTGCCATTTGAGCTTGCAATAAATGACTTGAAATTTCAGACAGATGACTTGGCTGGCACCTGGCTACGTTTTTCCCCTCTCCCTTGAAAGACCACACGACTTGTACACACTTTTCCTATTTGCCAATTCCTCCCTCCCCGCCACCCTTTTCTTTCCCTGTAAAAGTTTCTTTTCCAGATTGTGAAATCCATTCATAAGTCATCAGCTAATATAATTCAAAACAAACAGTCCTGATTTCTCAATAGGAGTGGAAAGAACCTAGAGCCATTCTTTGTGCTATGAACGGGAAGAAAACCTTGCCATTTCTGAACCATTAAATGATTGCAATGAAAGGTTACAATAAATGTTGTGGAGGTCACTAAAGAAGAGGGAAGCAGCAGAGGAGAAGGACTTTTCAAAGCCTGGTAGGAACGCACAGACTTTTTCGCAAGTATTAAGCGACCTCCAATAGATAGCATACTTGTAGGACTGATGTGCTAGCATCTGAGAGGTCCATCCATGCTTGCTTGTTTTAGGATGAGCCAAAATCTACTCCAGTGATCACAGATTGTGGTGATTCCCATGCCTAGCACATCCCGAACAAATTGTCTTCTTTCACCTTCTGTAAATCTACATCGCTAGGTTGCAGATGAATTCATTCTGAGTGACTGATGATGGGAGTGGGCTCCATAAAAACAACCAGACAAGAGAGAGACAGATGCATTAAGTTATTCCCTAGCTACAGTTTATTCGTAGCAACCCTTGCCTGATGTCCAAAACCTACTTTCCTGATGTCCCTATAAAAAGAAAAAAAAGTTTGTATATTTCTAGTAGTACTGAATCAGAGATTTTCTAGTGTAAGCTTCCTATTTGATCTTGCTCTGGTTTGGGAGAGCTACTGGGATAACAGAGAAAATGATTTCAAAGGGACACAAATTAATTTGGAAGGAGGATTTAATGGGATCATTATGCTTTCTTTTTCTGTTTTTTTTTAAATTGTTTGCTAAGTATACAAATGCTTCTACTGCAAAAAATATATATCAATCAATCAAATTAAGAAGAAATTGATGCCTTTGCTGGGCCATGATAAACCAAAAGTACAACTCCTGAGACCACTTTGACCTAACTCCTGATATTTTCAAAATCTCACCCTTCCAGTTTTCTTTCAGAAAATGCAGGGTGAATTTGGCGGGAAGGGAAACCATTTCATTCAGCACTGATAATTCCCTTTACTGCACAAACCAGGAAAGTTTTCATCTAATTGTGTAGCACTGTAGACCTTCTATGTTCACAGGCCACAACCTCCAAATCCTCAGGCAGTATTTTATCCATTCTAAAATGAAGGATGCTTTGCATTTATTTAATATAGATGGTGCTCTTCTGCTCAAGCACATTTGACCCAACAGCAGTGGTGTAATTCTCTGAAGTCTGCTACCGGTTCGGTGAGCCTGCTACTGAGTGTGCACAGGCAAGCCTGAGGTGCTAAAAAAGGAACCTTTTGAAGACTTCTAAGTCTGCAAAGGTAAATAGAACAGCGGGGAGGGGTAGGATTCTCCGTGCCATGCAATTTAGATTAGCTAAAAAGCAGGAAATTCAACAATTCTAGCTAATATAAATTGTGCATCGCTGCTAATCGTCACCCAGCTGATCATCAGAAATATCGGTTTGCCTGAACCAGTACCATTTTTTATACTGGTTCGGCCAAACCGGTACAAATCAGTAGCATTACACCCCTGCTCAACAGGATTCTTTTTGATCCAGTTCAGATATGTGTATTTGTTATTCTAGCCTGAGACAAATAAAGACACAACTGTTCCAAATCAGCACATACCAAGGGAAAATACAGTATGTCGATAAAGATTCTCAGGCATCCAAGTACAATTGTCTGGAAGTTGAGGCATGGCAACTGAACTTCTTGTCTGAAATGCTTCACTGTTTGTTCAAGTAGCTTCTTCAGTCTGAGCAAGTTAATGAGGGGTAACCAACTTGCTCGGACTGAAAATGTTCCTTGGATAAGCAGTGAAACATTTCAATCCCACAAGGAAAGAAGTCCAGTTTCCATGACTCAACCTCCAGGCTACCAAGGGGAAGAAAAGGATGAGGCTCAGGTCTCATCTTGTGGAGACTCAGATCTTATTAGCTTATGTTTTGTGTGGGTGTGGGTGCCTCAAGTAAGTTATGACTACGGGTGACTGCCTGAATTAGCTCTGCAGGATTTTTTTGACAAGTTTTTTCACAACTGGCTTCCTTGCCTCCTTCCTAGAGTTAGCAATAGCAATAGCAGTAGACTTATATACCGCTTCATAGGCCTTTCAGGCCTCTCTAAGCGGTTTACAGAGAGTCAGCATATTGCCCCCAACAATCTGGGTCCTCATTTTACCCACCTCGGAAGGATGGAAGGCTGAGTCAACCCTGAGTCAACCCTCAGCCGGTGAGATTTGAACCGCTGAACTGCTGATCTAGCAGTAGCCTGCAGTGCTGCATTTAACCACTGCGCCACCTTGGCTCTAAAGAGTGAGTTGAAAGAGTGACTGGCTCAAGTGACTTTGTGCCTAAGGCAAGACTAGAATGCTTGGTCTCACTGTTTCTAGCCTGATGCCCTAACCACTAGACCAAACTGGCTCTTTAGTAGTCCACTATATCAGCATATTAACTCAAAGGTTAGTCTGTCCAATTTCTATGCAAACACTATTAGAAATGAAGTAGCTGAACCTTTTTATTACCAGATAGGAGAAGAAAAAGCCATCTTTTTTGCAATCTTCGGATTCATAGTACATAGAAGGAAAACTAGAATTCTGAAGTCATCTCAGTAAATCTGTCATTGTTGAAGATAAGGAAAAGCATTTGATTAAGATGCATGGTCTTCTCAAAACAAATATTTACATTTTTATTGGGCTTTAGATTAATCAAAGGAAACTACTGCTCTTCAAGAGGAGAAAATAATGAAATCTTATTTTTTTCACTGGGAAAAAGAGCATTTTGTAAGCCGCCCTGAGTCCCCTCAGGGAAAAGGGCGGCCTATAAATGTGCAATAAATACTGGAAAAAAAATACTGAAAAAAATTTCCATACTGGAGACATAAGTTTCCAGTTTAAGAGTAGCATAAAGGTCCTAGGCTATATATCACAATAGTAATACAGTAATACGGTAATACGGTAATACGGTAATACGGTAATACGGTAATACGGTAATACGGTAATACGGTAATACGGTAATACAGTAATACTGATGCAGGAGGGGGTGCACAGGTAAACCCACCAGTGGCTGGGCAGGTTAGGTGATCCTAATATGCTGAATACTATAAATTCATATTAGCTTGGCTTTTCATTCTAGTACCCTGGAGTTCCAACTTTGACTTTTAGCTTGAGTGAACTTTCTCTCCAACTTCCTCATAAGTATTAAAAATAGGGCTGAACAGTGTGGCAAGACCCTGTAAAGGAGGGGCACAGGAAGCCAGGTGTGGGTGTCAGATAGAACAGAGGTAAAACAGCTGACAGCTTAAGACATTATAGGAACTTCTCTTTTTGTATTTTTCCTATGTACTTCTCTGTAACATTCCAAAGTGAACATCTCCTTTTTGAAATGTCATGTTTGTCTCGTGTATGGAAACGCCTTGAGAATGCACAGTGTGGAACACGGCATAAAAGTAGCATCCTGGGCAGAGCCCAGGCAGTTCAGATTTTGGTGTGTGAGCACGCTGAACTCGATGCATCAAATAAACCTGTTTCTCTCACCTTTGTGGTCTCGAGTCCTGGTCTTTCGTAAGTAGATTACAAACCTCAATCTGCTGCAACAATACAATAATATACAATAATACAATAATTAATACAATAATACAATAATACAATAATACAATAATACAATAATACAATAATACAATAATACAATAATACAATAATACAATAATACAATAATACAATAATACAATAATACAATAATACAATAATACAATAATACAATAATACAATAATACAATAATACAATAATACAATAATACAATAATACAATAATACAATAATACAATAATACAATAATACAATAATACAATAATACAATAATACAATAGCAGAGTTGGAAGAGACCTTGGAGGTCTTCTAGTCCACCCCCTGCCTAGGCAGGAAACCCTATACTGTTTCAGACAAATGGCTATCCAACATCTTCTTAAAGACTTCCAGTGTTGGGGCATTCACAACTTCTGGAGGCAAGCTGTTCCACTGATTAATTGTTCTAACTGTCAGGAAATTTCTCCTCAGTTCTAAGTTGCTTCTCTTCTTGATTAGTTTCCACCCACTTCTTGTTCTACCCTCAGGTACCTTGGAGAATAGTTTGACTCCCTCTTCTTTGTGGCAACCCCTGAGATATTGGAACACTGCTATCATGTCTCCCCTAGTCCTTCTTTCTATTCTTTCTTCTAGCTACCTTCTAGCTATGCAAGAACTCCTAATGTTGTTAGATGGATTTATAGTCTGAAGGAAATGTAAAGTAAAGCTTAAGATTTCAACTCAAAAATCAGTCTCTTGCACATGGACATTCTTATATGGATTAACCCATGATTTATGAAAGCTTTCCAAACCTGGGGACCTCTAGAAAGGTTGTCATAATTTCTCAGCTAGCATGGTCATTGAGACAGTTGTAATTCTAATGCACCTGAGGGGGAAAGAAAGGCTGGTTTATGTAATCTGCCTTTTTTTAGATTTGTCATATTTATCTATAGTGCAGGTAAGCCTATTCATCCAAGAATATAGACTTAATGAAAGGCTTCGACAACTTGAAATGTTCATTCAACCTGTGCGCTTTAAAACTAATCTGAGAACATAATAAGAGTTTCCATTTAAGTTGCCTATTTTGCTATCCCTCTGAGGTTTCCACAGGATGCTTCTACATAGCGATAAAAAGGTAGAACCTTGATCAAATGGAAACTTCTGCAGGAAATGAAATCAACTTCTTAGTACTGAACCTAGAATATGTATGTGGACAACACTTGATTGAGGCAACCAAATTTGGCAGCTGAAATCTAGATGACCACCAGAAGGTAGAAAAAGTATATAGAAAACTGTCATTTATTGCTTCCAGATACATTTTTGTGGCCTACGTCTGGTAGCCCTAATTCAGACACATTTCATTCTTCTATAACGTGATAATTGATTACATGTTTCCTATTTAAAATTGGTTACAGATCTGCCAAAATTGGTGACGTAGTTTATATGCTTATTGGAGCTACTCTATGAATACAGACATTCTTCATCAAGTTTGCAAATTATGAAGGTGTGGGTGTGGGTGTATGCACACACACACACACACACACACACACACACACACACACACATTGTCTGTCTGCCTCGCTCTCTTCTATCTATCTATCTATCTATCTATCTATCTATCTATCTATCTATCTATCTATCTATCTATCTTATCAACTCTGCTCTGCTCTGCATCCTAAATCATATGCTGTCACTCACATGCATGGACAGTACTGTAAAATCTGACATATTTAAAAAATCAAAATGCAAATCCTGTAAATTGTCCAATATCTCTGAATTGTGTGCTGATACTTTGGAGTCTGCTACACATTAAATTATTTTCCAGCAGACCACTGAAAACTTTTTGCTTAGCATTTTGCCAGTAAAGTTGTTCAGGTTTGCCAAATAACTGATTGTTCAAGGACAAGGTGCAAATCCATAACTAGGACAACATCCTGTCCAGGGGTGGGTTTCTCGCCCTGTTCCAACCAGTTCGGCGTCCTCATGCACGTGCACAGTGTACGCATGCGTACAAGCGTCTGTACGATGCTCCAGCTGCTCCTGGAGGATTGCACAGGCACTGTATGCATCCTGCGCATGCGTGGAAGCGCAGAACTCGTCAAAACCGGGTAAGAAACGTGGGCGGGCGGGTGGATCCTTCGGCGTTCCCGGAAGTTACTTACTTCCGGGTTCGCCGACCAACCGGTTCGCGGGGACCGCCGCGAACCACCTGAAACCCACCCCTGATCCTGTCATACCATCTTTGGATTCCAATTTGATCAATAGGGTAGGATTCTCATATGACCTCTGTCATATGTATGCTAGATGCATGCCTTCATGGCTCCTTCAGGTCTGGCAAAAGTATTACTAGCAAAGTCCTTGTTGTATGGTTGATCCTGGCTATCTTGAAGGAAGCTTGGAAAAGACTTACAGATTATCTGCAAACTGTGGCTATTTCCTTCTGGGATCCCACAGGATGTTGTCTTCTCTCCAATAGTATTGAACATCTTATGTGATGTTACTGTGGGTGATTCATTCATCACTTCAGGACAAGTATGCTGGATTATATTGATGATACTCTATGTATCACCTCTGTCCATTCAGGAGATGCTAATAAAGACTTGACCCAGTATCTGAAAATTGTTAAGGATCAGATGGGATCAAAT